>NC_079419.1:20787453-21013579 GCF_026213295.1 Gadus chalcogrammus | reverse complement strand
GTCTGTAAACAATGGATATTGGGCAGCATTTATTATGACGTCATTATAGACTCTCCCTCAGCACCCCTCCCTCGGACTGACTTCCAGCGTCCCTGTGCCGGGCTCACCCCGTTAGCACTCTTCACCTCTGATTCTATTTGCCAGTAACCCCTCCTACCACACTGTTAAGTGGTAAGATATGTTCAGGTTCCTTGGCAGCAGGCTCAGAGTCATACAGACCCGACAGAGCATCAGGCTTGGTATTTTGAGACCCAGGTCTGTAAGAAAGTGAGAAGTTAAACTGATTGAAAAAGAGGGACCACCTGGCCTGGTGAGAGTTAAGTCTCTTGACATTCTTTAAAGGTTGGGTATGGGATTTGCGAAACGCCAGCAGATTTTGAAAATGCACAACTCAAATGGTCCTACCTCCTCTCCTTCAACGCTGACTCTGACTCCAACCATTCCAAGTACATGGACGCGCAATCATGCACGAGCAAACACAGATGTGCGAGAGCGAGCCATTAGCTAGCTCCAGTAGCTACCGGAGGATAACAACAAACAAAAGCTTGCTCTGGGTCACGAGCTTTGAGTACGTGCACGAAGGGGTCACGAGCGGGGGAGGGGGAGTGCAGTACGACCGTTTGAGTGACGTACTTACTGTCCAATGTCACTCAGTGGGTCTGGAAATCATTGGCTGGAGTTTTTCAAGCCCGGCCCGTTCCACAGATGATTGACTTGTTTAATTTTCATTTCAGTACTTCTAACTCAGCGGCTGTAAGTGGGTTGTGATAACGATTTCAAGTAATTTCCAAAATGGCCCAAAAAGAGAATTCCATACCCAACCTTTAAGTACTCAATGTTTTTATGGTCCGTCCAGACCAAAAAAGGCTGCTCCGCCCCCTCCAACCAGTGCCTCCATTCCTCTAATGCAACTTTGAAAAAGTTCCTTGTTGCCTATGTCATAGTTCTTCTCAGCTGGATTCAATTTACGTGAGAAGAAGGCACAAGGGTGGAGTTTGTTGTCCTTGGCCGACTTCTGTGACAGAATGGCTCCAATGCCGACATTTGAGGCATCCACCTCCACCACAAACTGCCGTTGGGGGTCCGGAACCGTGAGTATGGGAGCCGCGGTGAACTTTTCCTTCAGCTGTTGGAAGGCTCGCTCCGCCTGAAGATTCCACCCAAACGGATCCTTGGAAGAGGTGAGAGCATGCAAAGGGGACGCAATGGCACCGACATTTCTGACAAACATCCGGTAAAAGTTAGCGAACCCTAAGAACTGTTGCAGCTTTTTGCAGCTGGTTGGAGTAGGCCAATTGACCACAGCACTGACCTTGCTAGGGTCCATCTGGACCTTGTTCTCTGAGATGATGAACCCTAGGAATGAGGTAGTGTTCACATAAAATTTGCACTTTTCAGCTTTCACAAACAATTGATTTTCCAGAAGCTTCTGGAGGACCTGTCGGACGTGCTGGGCCTTTTCATCAGGGGAGAATATTAAAATGTCATGCAGATTTACAAACACAAATCTGTTTAAATAATCTCTAAGCACATCATTTACAAAAGCTTGGAAAACACCAGGTGCATTAGTTAAGCCGAAAGGTATCACAAGATACTCCTAATGTCCATGAGGTGTGTTAAAACCTGTTTTTGATTAGTCCCCCTCCCTGATTCGAACCAAATGGTAAGCATTACGGAGATCTAGCTTAGTGAATATTTTGGCGTCCTGTAAAAGTTCAAAAGCAGAGGAGATGAGTGGGAGGGGGTACCTGTTTTTAACAGTGATTTCATTCAATGGGGCATAGTCGATACAGGGCCTGAGAGACCCATCTTTCTTCCCTACAAAGAAGATTCCGGCTCCCGCCGGTGAGGAGGAAGGCCGAATCAATCCAGCCTTCAACGAGGAGTTGATGTAATCAGTCATGGCCTTCTTCTCTGGACCTGAGAGAGAGGACAGTCTGCCCTTGGGGATGGGAACCCCAGGGAACAAGTCTATGGCACAGTCATAGGGCCTATGTGGGGGAAGTGATGTGGCCTTAGCCTTGTTGAACGCCTCTTTAAGATTCAGATAACATGGCGGTATCTTGGTGAAATCTGGGAAGTCACAATCATGCTCGATTGGTTCAGTCTTGGTCTGGACATGATTGACAGTTAGACTAGTGTCGGTCTCGTGAACCTGGTCTATCTTACCAGTATTGTCTCTAAAACACAACTCGCAGCAATCGAATCCCCACTCCTTGATCCTGCCCGATCTCCAGTCTATTTGGGGATTATGTCTGGTCAGCCATGGGAAGCCTAATATGAGTGGCTACAGTAATGAGTTGAATAAATGGAACTTTATGTCTTCTGTGTGTTTATCGGCGAATGTAAGTGTGATGGTTTCTGTGACATGGGTGACATTGAATACGATTTTACCATCTAGAGCCCTGGCTGTGATGGGTTGAGGCAAGATCTCAGTCTTAATGTTAAGCCTTTTAACCATACTCCAGTCCAAGAGATCTGCATCCACTCCTGAGACTACCAGCACCCCCCGAGTGAGAGCCTGGTCATGAGCAGATACCTGGACTTGAGTCAGGGGACGAGAAGGGAAGTTGAAGACAGGGGGTCCGCTTGCCAGCGCTCTCCTCCTCAATGGCGAGCCTGCCCTTTTGCTGGGCATGATGACCGCTGATGGTCTGGTTGGCCGCAGTAGAAACAGCAGCCCTCATGTTTACGACGCTGTCGCTCCTCGGGTGTGACCTTAGCCCAGCCCAACTGCATGGGCTCCTCAGGAACTTTAGTGAGCGCTGGTCCCTCCGGAGAAGGATGAGGCTAGAGCTTTGGCGTCCAGGCCGTCCTGGGAAAGGGAGCAGAAGTGCGCAGTCTTTCTCTGCGTCTCTCTTGAAGACGGTTGTCTATGCGAGTGGCCATGGAGATTATTATATCCAGATCGGTGGGAAGCTCTAGGGGTGCCAACTGATCTTTGATCGAGTCTGTGAGTCCGTTCATGAAGGCATCAATTAAGGCAGGGGTGTTCCATCCACTGTCTGCAGCCAAAGTCCTGAATTCAATGGCATAGTATGTGACTGGCCGATTGTGCTGTTTAATGTGCATGAGCACCCTAGAAGCCTCCCTAGCTGGGGAGGAGTGATCAAAAACTCGGCTCATGGTGTCGGTGAACCTGAAGAGTGTTTGGCAAACAATTGAGTCTCTGGACCATTCTGCTGTGGCCCATGCTGCTGCTCTTCCCGTCAAATGGGACATAATAAAAGCTATTTTAGCCTGGTCGGACACAAACGCAGCCAGGTTGTGTTTAAAATGTAAGTCACAGAGCACCAAAAATGGCCTACAGTCTTCTGAGCCTCCGGAAAACTTATCTGGGGCAGCCAGCCGAAGTCCAGTAGACGGGTACCGGGCATGGTCCAAAGCAGCAGGCGTGGGAGTCATGGCAGGGAGTGACGCCGAGGGATCAGCCTTAACATGGCAAATGAGAAAACTGAGTTGATCCGTCAGGAGGTTTACTTGTTCGGTGACAGAGGACTGGAAATTCCCCTGTTGCTCAGTGAGAACCCGCAGTCCTTGGTTAATGGAGGACAGGTGTTGCTCATGCAGACGACAGGGATGCAAACAGTTCACTTTTTAAGTGAGACTCACTTTTTTGACGGCCAAATGGGTCACTTGTGTGGTTCATGCAGATCCAAGGAGTTTTTGTTTGGGGGGGGGGGGGGGGTCTAATTTGCGCCGGAACTTTCGTGCGCATGCGCACTCCTCATTCCCGTAACTAACCGTTTCTGCTATCTAGATCGTTCAAAAACTATCAAGCGGAGAAATGGAGCTTGCGCCCGTATATTAATCATTACGGTAGCCCACACCACTTCCGCAGAACTACCGTCAAATCACAGAGACAAGATTCACCAGCACCTGAAGTATTTGAAACGTGAGCTTCTATGTACCGTAACTCCTGAATAGTTGGGGAATTTCAAAAATTTCGACCGGTTTCTGAAAGTTAAGAATGAGAGCTTAAGGTAAGGTTGCAGTCTTTTGCTGAAAGTTTAACATGAATATTATTTGTCTTGGAAGTATCCATGATGGAGTGACCAGACGTTCCCGGTTTCAGGGGACAGTCGCAGCTTTTTGTTGCCTATCCCCGGGAAAATAAAAATAAAACTCCTGTCCCCGTTTTTTTTAAGATAAAAAATTAAGGAAGGCCGATATCAATCAAACTGATGGCCACACAGGAAATCTCCCCGTTTCTCTCCGCCTTTTTGAGATTTATGTCCTGGTATTGAACATCGGATGACTGGTCATTTTCATCCATGATATCAGTTAACTTGAGCTGATGTTAGCTAGCGTATAGACCTGCATAGTTAGAGATAACACTGTTACCAATTAAGTGTGGCGTAGGGAATCTAGGCCTAGGGAACGTGAAAGTTTGCGATGTGTGCGTTCGCACCAAACGCGACGGGATCCCATACAAAGTGAGGCGTATCATGCAATTTTTTTGCGAGGGAAAACCGGCGATAAGTTTTGATTTGTCACACCATACTTTCGCCGTGCACAGGCGAGCGCGTTCATGAGGATTTGTGGCGCGACAAATTCGCTCGACTTGAAATATTTAAACTTTGACGCGAATTTCGTGTGATGACAGCCAATCAGCGTTCAACAGCTTGGCCACTGAGTGACATGTGTAACGTAACAGGCAATCAGGCAATCTTTCTTTATTATTTAAATTAGTATTTTTCTATTCCTCAGCCCCCCCCAACGCTCCACTGCTTGGTCAAAGTTGAATTGGCCGATCTCGCTTCCGCCATCTCTCTTAGGTTCCTGACAGTAAAACGACGTGATCTTCTTCTGCCCCAGACAATCCTTGCTTTTCTTCCCCCCACGGCACGACATTTTAAAAACACTGTAAACTAAGTCACCAAACGCTATATTTTCTTTCTTCTCAGACACTCAGATTCACTGAACTGATACATTTGGTTCGGGAAAAGAGATAAAAGCCCGCCTACACTGTAAACTGATTGGTTGACTTACCGATCCAGGCCAATCAGGAGGCGCCTGAGGCTCACGTGCACACTGCCTCATGCACAGTTTCTAGATCCCTCTCTGTTGTGCTGCGCGCTCGCTACACAGATGCGAACGCGGTTAGGAGCACGTCTGTCTCCTGTGCGCGGTCTTGCTCGCTCGCTCTCCATTCCGGGAGATTTTAAGCAATTTAAAAATTTCGACAAGGAGGCGCTGGGTTGAAACAAGGAGGCGCAGCGCCCCTCTTTCCCGGTTTAGATTAACCCCTGTAATATGATATAATTGTATATATAATATCACAGCCAAAAGCTCTGCGCCTCCGGATGGCCGTAGCGCGGGGAGCTCACAGGGATTGGGCTTCTCAGGGTTTGTTTACCGGCGTTGCTATGGTTTCCGGTCTTGTGTGTTACATGATGAATGAAACAGGCGGTCGAAACTTTTGTGCATTAAGCTTTATTGTTTAGTGACTCTTTTAGTCAGATTCTATCTAATGTAGGGAGGTAAAGTAAAAACCATTCAGGTAGTAAATGTTGAATGAAATTAACTAGGACTTAAAATTTGCAATTTGGTTCACCATGGACTAGGCCCACATGTTTCAGACCTGGCCTATATCTACAAAATAAACTACCTTTGGAGAACCCCATCCTACAATCCCTCTCTGCTGTAGACCCCATCCTCAGAGGTCACTCGCAAGCTGTGATCCATTTGAAGAAGCTGGCCACCAACCTTCAACACTTCACAGACCCTGAAAGTGATGTCCACCTCGAAATTGTGGGGTACAGTGTGTCTCCAGATTTGGCCTCATTCAGTGAGGGAGAGGACCTGGTCACTTGGTTGGCCAAGGACTTCAATTCTCAAAAGTTCCCTGCATTGAGCAAAGTCGTGAAAGCCGCCCTCCATCTTTCATGGCCCATTGGTGGAGGCCTCCTTCAACCTTATGGGGGACATTATTGACCCAATGAGCAGCAACATGGCTATCCCTACATTCAATGCATTCCAAACTGTTAAATACACACTAAAATCAGGCAACATGTCCGCCACTCAAATTTTTAAGAGGGACGATCCAAAATATGGGAAATTGGATCAAAGGCTGTGTCAAAACATCAAGTCTGCTGGGGCAAGGGATGCGGCTAGACGCCAAAAGAACCGGATTTCAGCAATGGAGAGGGCTAAAGAATATGGGTACGAGAAAGCACAAACTGCAGAGGACAGTAAAAGGGCTGCACTCGAAGCCGAAAAGAGGGCAAGAATGAAGCATGCGGCCAAACAAAGGCGTCGGGCACTCGAGATCCTGGTGGCAAAAAAAAAGAAGTAATTCTGTCAAAATGACAATGAAAATGTTGTTTTGTTTGTTGTATTAATCCGTTACTCTAGCTACTGCTAATACGTTTACAATTCAATAAAGAATGGAGTAGAAATCTTTGGCCCTTTTCATCATTGCGCCCCTTCCATGGTCTCATGTGGGATCGGCAAGTCGCCGCGATGTACTCACTTTTTTGACCCTTCACCTGTTTGCATCCCTGAGACGAGCACCCTGGGCTCGCATGGCTATCTTCACCACTTCCGAGTCTGCTGAGTCCATATTTTTGGTCGCTTCGTTCCGTCCCGTCTTGACTCAGGGACCTGGACTTAAATCACAAAAGACGGCAGTATGTTTAAACCAAAAATGCTTTACTAGAAAATGGTACCAAAAACGCTCTCATGGAGGATACAAAACTAACAAAAGGTGCTCGCTAAGGAGGATACAAAACACAATTAAATACATTAGTATCTGCAAGTATCTGGGCACAAAAAAATAGCAAATACCGAGGCTTGACAATACCCAGGGGACGCAAGACAAACTGACATTAGACAAAGGGAAACAAGGGCTATTTATACATGAGGGAGGGGAACACAGGTGAGACGAATCAGGGACTAGGGAGGCAATCACAGTGGAGGAAGTCAAGTGCCTGAAACGAGAGGGAAAAGGGAACTACAAAATAAAACAGGAAGTGAACGACAAGACATGAGTGATTTAACTTGACATGAAAATGCTCAACAGAATTAGCAAACTTTGCGTGACATGACACTCGGGCCCCAGGCCTTCCCCATCAGCGAGGAATAGAGATGGAGTCAAGATGGGAAGCAGAGTATCTGTTAGTAGAATTCAAAGGCAAACCCATGTGTCTAGTTTGCTTAGAAACGATATCAGTCATAAAAGATTTCAACTTAAGTCGCCACTACAACTGAACTGAATATGTTGCACTTAATGTTGGGCCACTGTTTATCTGTTTTGTTTTATTATTGAATGATGTATGTGAGCCCTTTGCACTCATCAATCATGTTGTTGGGCTGTTGTTGGATGTTGTTGCTTCTTTTGAAAGAAACTTTTTGTATTTGTCGTTTACAAGAGTATAAACATGTTACAATTTGTGTAACAAATTGCTCGGTCATGTGGCCCTCTGATGGTGATGCTAATTTTTTTTGTCTCTTTTTATCATGAAAGTTGCCAATCCCTGGTGTAATGCAAAGGGGAAAGTCAAAACAGCATGATATCACCCCTTTAATTCCCCTCAACTGTGTGTCCTTGTTAATCGTGTTTTGCGTGTGTTGTGACTCATCTGAAAGACGTTTTTCCCAGTATACATCAGGCAAGCCTAACAATTAACCCCCAAATTGTCCCCTAGCCCAGCAACAGACAAAATACCTGGCTTTCAGATGGAGAGGAGGAGGTCTCAGAGTGGAGGCCTTCAAAGCCAGAAGGTGACCAGCTGTTACATCCATCAATTGGCTGCTCTCGCCCCTCCTTTGACAGATCTGACGCACAAGTCAAAATCCAAGCTGGTATGGGGAAAAGAGCGGGAGAAGACCTTCCAGGATCTAAAGGAGGCTCTCTACAAGTAGCCCGTTCTCCAGAGACCAGATTCTAGCTGACCCTCAAACCTCCAAACAGATGATTCTGTAAAGGGCATTGGAGGCGTGCTACTGCAAGGAGAAGGAGAGAACCGGCGAGCTGTGGCCTACATCAGCAGAAAACTTCTCCAGAGGGAAACGCCTTACTCTTCTGTTGAACTTGAGTGTCTAGCAGTGGGCTATTGACAGTTTAAAATACTTCTTGTTATGATATGTTAGATATACAGTGAAAAGCAGAGTACAGTGTACCTTATTTTCTTCAACAATGCATACATCCGATTGCAGTAGATCTGGCTATTCAGGGAGTCCAGCAACCTGGCACATATCTATAATTGAACCCTACAGAGGTTAGTATTGCATGAAGACAGAGCCACCGATTGCGATGTCTGCAACTGCATGTACACACACACGCGCACGCACACACACGCGCACACACGTGCGCACACACACACACACACTTTTGTATCTATCTTATGTTTTGATATATATGCTTTATTTATTTGAAAAGTGGAGATGTTGACTTTAGAGAGCAAACCTATTTTGGGGTACAATATGTATGGGGTGCAATATATGTAACATGAACATGATTTTTTTTTATCCGGGACCATCCTTTCCACCATCCCATGAACCTTAATGCAGAAAGCAATCTTTGCTGTAGCCTTACCCCACTCGTTTTCCTCAACCTCAAATCAACGTTTCTCCCCGGGGAGAACCTCCGTCTCCCCAAGAGGACCCACCCTATGCACTGCTCACCATGGGCACTGAGACATGCTGCTGGGGCCAAGGTAAAACAATACGATAGATATGTTCTCACATAACTTGAGAATTTATTGTAAAATATAAATTGATGAAGTTAACATTTTAAAAGTTTGAGCCTGATACATTAATTTTGATTATTTGAATTATTATCTATAGATGTTTTGTAATAATACCAAAGATGTGTGTATCAATATGTGAAGAAGCTTGCATATACATATATTATTAGGCATGGTTAAATGCAACAGTATTCTATCATTAATAAAATATACACATCACTGCTCTACTATGTATCTCAATCTACAAACGGATCAACAAGTCCGCAAAATTTTACGACCGTATAGGTCGTTTGTACTGCCACGGATTACGACCCACTGGAGCGTATCAAGCGCCTCTACAGGTCGCGGGAGGTATGCCTATATGACCAACAGGGCATTTGGTGAAATTGTTACGTAGCCATATTAATCGTTATTATCTGAATGGGAAATGCAATATTTTAGGACAGATACACCATTAAACGTGTTTCTAATGACATTTCTAGCGAGAAATGTACATTTTCCTTGCATAATCTTCACTCAGTGAATGTGTATGATCTTTATTAATCTTTATTATCTGAATGGGAAATGCAATATTTTAGGATCGATTCACCGTTAAACGTGTTTCTAATAACAATTCTAGCGAGAAATATACTTTTTACTTGCATAATCTTCAGTCAGTGATTGTGTCTGATCTTTAGTTTTATAGTTATTAGGAAGATTTAATCGGCTCGCTCGCATGTTTCAACGACGTCAGGTTGCGAGGGACGCTGCTTTCGCTACTCGCAGCTCACGTGTTTCCTGTGTTGTGTTATTAAACCATTACTTTATGTAACTTTTAATGATATTGTAATAACCACAGGCGAGGTATTGAGCGAAGTAAGCTTGATAGCAGGTTTATTGGATTCCACAATCGGACAGGCAGGCACAGCTCCACCGGAAAACTACAACAACCAAAACTCCCGCCCGGAGGGAAACCCCCGGAACCCCCTCTCAGAAGGCCCGCCCCTTCCTCCCAAACCCTGTGACGTGAAACACGTTTATCTGAGAGCCAACCCAGTCGCATTTCAACATGAAATAGCGTGTTAGCACACACACACACACACACACACACACACACACACCACACACACACACACAATGCATTTCGCTGCTAAAACAACAACTTGGGCTGCTTCTAGGACATTTTGGGTGGATTTGGAACGGTATGTGGGCAGGACGATTTTTGCAGGCAGGACCTGGCAACCCTGCGCTGTTGCCCGAGGTGCAGAAATGCTCTGGAACAGATCTGGATCCACCATGGCCAAAATAATTGTCATGAATAGCATGAATAGATTCATGCATTATCATTCAACTTGAACATGTGTTTTACAGTATAGTGGTGGAGGGATGACGTATGTTGGCCAACCAGGAAGTGAGCGTCGACCTGGGTTTCCCTTGACAAAAAGCCAACGGGTTTTTCCATTGGATTTTGGATTATTGCAGAAAAATTAGCATCTTTGAAGCACCTCCACAAAAACTGAAAATAAATAAATAAATAAAAATAACTGTGCTCCAAAGAACGAAATGTAAACCAATGCATTCTGAATGGGAGTGTTTCTCCGATTTTTCCATGCTACACAGAACGAAATGTAAACCCATGCAAATAAAGACTTCATGGTCATAATAATTTAAATATCATTATTCTCCTCAGTGTGTAGGGTGGTATTCTATTTTCTTCAACGGGGTTGCATCCAGTCACTTGACCGTCATGGTTGCTATGGTGGTTGCTATCGACCCGCCCTCTAATCCTTACATGGCTCTAAAAACCACGCGGCAAAGGAGCTGCCGTCCATTGTGTTGTTTTTGTCGTAAAATAGGGTCCGATGGTTAAAAAATAGACAGATATTCCAAGGTATCCTTAAAAGGCAGCTTGGTTGTTTATTTTCTGCAGTTTAGATCTTTTATAACCTATTTTTGAAAGCAAAACACCAAGCTCAATGATTTAACGAGGCAGGGTTATTTGAAACAATTTATTAAATATATATTTGCGAGAGGTCATTCCTTCTCCTGAGTTTGCTTCCTATTTATGTCTAGTGTACAACCCTACTGTCCACAAGCATCACCCCCCCCCCCCCCTCCCCATATGGATTTGGAGAATTGTTGCCACGTCCCAGTGGTGGAGGTATCATATATGAAGGAGGGCATTCAATTATACTACAATGATCAATTAGGAGGCCGAAGCCCGAAAGGAAGTGATGCAATAGGTGACTGCAGGTCGACAACATTTAAGTAAGCTGTACTTTGAGGTCTCTTATAGATCAAAGGGGGTCTCAAAGGACCCCCTGTCCTAGAAGCAGCCCAAGTTGTTGTTAGCAGCGAAATGCATTGTGAGTGTGTGTGGTGTGTGTGTGTGGTGTGTACGCTTCAACCTGTGGCTCCAGCCCTACAGGAAATGACTCAGCAAGTGCTCCATCTCGTTGCACCTGCCCAGCGGCTCGCTTGCAAGATTTTGGCCTGAAGTTCTTCCCAGACCTAACCGTAGCCATCCAACCTGCATATCTGAGAATCAGGCCTTCTTTAATAATGACAAAAAGTTATGAGAGAAATACACATTAACTTTTGTCTCATAACGGCGTGCGTGGTGCCGGCTCCTTTTGACCTTTTGACCCAGACTTCTGGGGGAATAGCTGAATCAATTCATTAGTCAATCAGAAGCATGTAAATATCTTCCCGGAGGTGTGACGGGGCAAACAAGGTGTCCTTCAACATCTACGCTTCCAGGCGATTACAACGATGCCACACATGAGGATATTCGAACATGTTTAATGGTAGTAATTAGCTGTCGAAATTGGAGGCCTTAATCAATAATGAGCAGCTATTGATTTGCTTCCCGATAGAAATTTGTGAAAAATGACATGTTATTTAGCATCTACACGTTGAGCTGAGTCCAATGACACCAAGAACGACACTCTAGCTAATGGTAACATGTATTTTACATGGTACACCTAGGTCTAGGACATGATCTCGGTGTAGCAAGAGGCCGAGCTTGATCTCATTGGACTCAGCTTAACGTGTAGATGCTAATTAACATGTAATTTGTCAAAAATCTCCACCGGGAAGCAAATCTATAGCTGGTCATTATTGATAAAGGCCTCCAAAATCGACAGCTAATTACTACCCCGAAACATATTCAAATATGATCATGTGTGGCACTGTTGCAATCGTCTCGAAACGTAGATGTCAAAGGACACCTTGTTTGCTCTGTTGCACCACCGGGAAGATATTTTCATACTTCTAATGGATTGATTCATATTTTAAGGTTCTCGGAGTGAGACTTTAAGTGGCTGCAGCAGAAGTGATGAGACGAAAGATGATATCAAGAGATTTATAGAATATTCCCATTCACATTATGATTCTTCGTCGTAACATCCGACCAAACATCCTTTACATTCACAGAGCGAAGATTATGAAAGTCCAGGCTCAGCAAGTGCTCCATCTCGTTGCACCTGCACCCAGCGGCTCGCTTGCAAGATTTTGGCCTGAAGTTCTTCCCAGACCTACACCCATAGCCATCCAACATGCATATCTGAGAATCAGGCCTCTCTTTAATAATGACAAAAAGTTATGAGAGAAACACACATTAACTTTTTGTTATCTCATAAGCGGCGTGGTGCCGGCTCCTTTTGACCTTTTGACCCCCGACTTCAAAAACGTGGCCACAGGCCAGCTGTGTCTACACACCTTTAGCCACAAATGTACACCTCCATCCCACAAAAAATGGGGACTAGAAACTAACCTCTGTCTTACGTACATTTACTGTACTGTTGGAGGTCACGCCCCTTTGCCGACCTTTTCGAGATAGCTAGGGATGCTAAAATGTTTACACACATTTCCCGGGGCCCCGTGTACGACATATCCGAGATTTGGAGTTCTAGCCCTTAGAGAAAAAAGTTTTCCCAAATGGAGTGTCATTTGGACAAAGCCCCTCAGAAGTGTAGCCTGCAAGACCTAATGGTTCAGAATGTGGTGGAAAAACAGTTTTTGAGATAGGAAGGTCCTACCGCCCTGAAATTTTAATACCTTATTCTAGGGCCTAACTGGGACCTCCGCACCGAAACTTGGCCCGGTCGGACCCCGAGGGCAGGAAGGGGGGGCCTACCCTCGGGGTCTGACCGGGCCAAGTTTCGGGCAGGAAGGGCCCCCCCTTCCTGCCTCGGGGTCCGACCGGGCCAAGTTTCGGAGCGGAGGTCCAAGTTAGGCCCTAGAATAAGGTATTAAAATTTCAGGGCGGTAGGACCTTCCTATCTCAAAAACTGTTTTTCCACCACATTCTGAACCATTAGGTCTTGCAGGCTACACTTCTGAGGGGCTTTGTCCAAATGACACTCCATTTGGGAAAACTTTTTTCTCTAAGGGCTAGAACTCCAAATCTCGGATATGTCGTTCACGGGGCCCCGGGAAATGTGTGTAAACATTTTAGCATCCCTAGCTATCTCGAAAAGGTCGGCAAAGGGGCGTGACTTCCAACAGTACAGTAATTGTACATAAGACAGAGGTTCGTTTCTAGTCCCCATTTTTTGTGGGATGGAGGTGTACATTTGTGGCTAAAGGTGTGTAGACACAGCTGGCCTGTGGCCACGTTTTTGAAGTCGGGGGTCAAAAGGTCAAAAGGAGCCGGCACCACGCCGCTTATGATAACAAAAAGTTAATGTGTGTTTCTCTCATAACTTTTTGTCATTATTAAAGAGAGGCCTGATTCTCAGATATGCATGTTGGATGGCTAGGGTGTAGGTCTGGACAGAACTTCAGGCCAAAATCTTGCAAGCGAGCCGCTGGGTGAGTTGAAACGAGATGGAGCACTTGCTGAGTCATTTCCTGTAGTGCTGGAGCCACAGGTTGAAGCGTATGCGTCCTTTGAGACCCCCTTTGATATAAGAGACCCTATACAGCTTACTTAAATGTTGTCGACTCAGTCACCTATTGCATCACTTCCTTTAGGGCTTCGGCCTCCTAATTGATCATTGTAGTAGGCTATAATTGAATGCCCTCTTTCATATATATATGATACCTCCACTACTGGGACGTGGCAACAATTCTCCAAATCCATATGGGGAGGGGGGGATGCTTGTGGACAGTAGGGGTTTACCCTAGACATAAATAGGAAGTAAAATCAGGAGAAGGAATGACCTCTCACAAATATTTATTGAATAAATTGTTTCAAATACCCTTCCTCATTAAATCAATGAGCTTGGTGTTTTGCTTCCAAAAATTAGTTATAGAAGAAGTCTAAACTGCAGAAAATAAACACATCCAAGCTGCCTTTTAAGGATACCTTGGAATATCTGTCTATTTTTCAACCATCGGACCCTAGTTTACGACAAAAAACAACCCAATTGACGGCAGCTCCTTTGCCGCGTGGTTTTTAGAGCCACGAGTATTAGAGGGGGCGGTCGATAGCAACCACCATAGCAACCATGACGGTCAAGTGACTGGATTCAGCCCCGTTGAAAAAAATAGAATACCTCCTACACACTCAGTAGTAGCTTAATGATATTTTAATATTATGACCATGAAGTCTTTATTTGTATGGGTTTACATTTCGTTCTGTGTAGCATGGAAAAATCTGAGAAACACTCCCATTCAGAATGCATTGGTTTACATTTCGTTCTTTGGGGCACAGTTATTATTATTATATAATTTTTTTTTTTTCAGTTTTTGTGGAGGTGCTTCAAAGATGCTAATTTTTCTGCAATAATCCAAAATCCAATGGAAAAACCCGTTGGCTTTTGTCAAGGGAAACCCAGGTCGACGCTCACTTCCGGGTTTGCCAACATACGTCATCCCTCCACCACTATATACTGTAAAAACACATGTTCAAGTTGAATGATAATGCATGAATCTATTCATGCTATTCATGACAATTATTTTGGCCATGGTGGATCCAGATCTGCTCCGGAGCATTTCTTCACCTCGGGCAACAGCGCAGGGTTGCCAGGTCCTGCCTGCAAAAAAACGTCCTGCCCACATACCGTTCAAAATCACCCAAAATGTCCGAGAAGCAGCCCAAGTTGTTGTTTTAGCAGCGAAATGCATTGTGTGTGCGTGCGTGCGTGTGTGCGTGTGTGTGTGTGTGTGCTTAGCACGCTATTTTATGTTGAAATGCGACGTAATCCAGTGTTCACGAAAACGTACTCTGTCAACGTAGCTTTTGGCTACTGGGTTGGCTCTCAGATAAACGGGTTTCTAACAAGATGATATTTTAGCGTCACAGGGTTTGGGAGGAAGGTGCGGGCCTTCTGAGAGGGGGTTCCGGGGGTTTCCTTCTGGGCGGGAGTTTTGGTTGTTGTAGTTTTCCGGTGGAGCTGTGCCTGCCTGTCCGATTGTGGAATCCAATAAACCTGCTATCAAGCTTACTTCGCTCAATACCTCGCCTGTGGTTATTACAATATCATTAAAAGTTACATAAAGTAACGGTTTAATAACACAAACGCAGGAAACACGTGAGCTCCTAGTTTAGCGAAAGCAGCGTCCCCAACCTGACGTCGTTGAAACATGCGAGCGAGACGATTAAATCTTCCTAATAACTTTAAAACTAAAGATCAGACACAATCACTGAATGAAGATTATGCGAGTAAAAAGTATTTTCTTGCTAGAAATGTTATTAGAAACACGTTTAACGCTGAATCGATCCTAAAATATGCATTTCCCATTCAGATAATAAAGATCATACACATTCACTGACTGAAGATTATGCAAGGAAAATGTACATTTCTCGCTAGAAATATCATTAGAAACACGTTTAATTGTGTATCTGTCCTAAAATATTGCATTTCCCATTCAGATAATAACGATGAATATGGCTACGCGCGTCCGAGCAACCACGAGCGTCCACGAGCGGCCCCGAGACTTCAGAATGTCGTTATTTGCATGACCGCTAGAGGCGCTAAATACGCTCCAGTGGGTCGTAATTTGGGGCGGTACAAACGACCTATGCGGTCGTATTTTCTAGGAGGACAATACGCTCCAGTGGGTCGTAATTGGGGCGGTACAAACGACCTATGCGGTCGTATTTTCTAGGAGGACAGGCTGAGTTTTCCGGTGGAGCTATGCCTGCCTGTCCGATTGTGGAATCCAATAAACCTGCTATCAAGCTTACTTCGCTCAATACCTCGCCTGTGGTTATTACAATATCATTAAAAGTTACATAAAGTAACGGTTTAATCACCAAACGCAGGAAACACGTGAGCTCCTAGTTTAGCGAAAGCAGCGTCACCCACCTGACGTCCGGTTGAAACATGCGAGCGAGACGATTAAATCTCCTAATAACTTTAAAAAAGATCAGACACAATCACTGAATGAAGATTATGCAAGTAAAAAGTATATTCTTGCTAGAAATGTTATTTTTAAAACACGTTTAAACGCTGAATCGATCCTAAAATATTGCATTTCCCATTCAGATAATAAGATCATACACATTCACTGACTGAAGATTATGCAAGGAAAATGTACATTTCTCGCTAGAAATGTCATTAGAAACTCGTTTAATTGTGTATCTGTCCTAAAATATTGCATTTCCCATTCAGATAATAACGATGAATATGGCTACGCGCGTCCCGAGCAACCACGAGCTCCACGAGGCCCCGAGACTTCAGAATGTCGTTATTTGCATGACCGCTAGAGGCGCTAAATACGCTCCAGTGGGTCGTAATTTGGGGCGGTACAAACGACCTATGCGGTCGTATTTTCTAGGAGGACAGGCTGCAGCGGATCCCTGGCTTAAAAGGTTGAAGACCCCTGGTTTAGACTGTATTTTAGTTAAGGGGGCAATCCTAGCACAAATTAAATTACCTTACTGGTCATCATGCAAAATTATTTTATTATAACAAGTAATTTATTTCTTCTAATACAACAGGAGCGATCATTTGTATTGTGTCGAGAACGTGCCAAATGTCTCATATATACATATATATTTCCCTTTTTGGTAGGGATTAATCATTCACCATTTGGAGATGCAGTAACGATTCACGTGCATTATAAGATGCATATTAACAACAGGCAAGTTTGAGGCCGTCTTGTCCCTGCTAGTGGTCAACTATCAGCCTCTTTGGCTTTTCTTTGGCGATGGTTTCCTGCTGACCGGAAGCCCTGATACTGACACTCAAAGTCTTCTTGCCTCTTATCTGAAGGCTGTCATTGTCGATCAGACCAATACCGTTAGTGGCCTGATCCACAACTACAGCCTGCAGAGAAGTGATCAGGGACTGAGGTTGCAAATTAGCTATCTAGCTACAAACCTTTTATGTATTCACATCTGCAAGTTGTGTCATGGCCTTGCCATGTCATGTTTGTAATAATGTGCACTGCTTTGTCCCTGCTAAATAAACTACAAAAAAAAAGAAAAAGTGCTGAGTAATCACGCAGCTGCGATGAAACAGAAAGTATAGGAGAGGGACCGCAGCCCTTGCGGGATCCAGTGCTGAGAGTATGTGTGGAGGAGGTGCCGTAGCTAAACTGCAGGGGGTCTGATTAATTGGTATTGGTGTATTGATGGCATATTTTTGTGTTAGCCCTGCTCAATTAACAGAGTCCAGCAGCGTGGTAATTGGGTATACCTGATGAAATCCTATAAACAGGAATCCAACACTGCTCTATGTGGTGAAAAAAGACGATGAAAGTGCAACAGGGAACTGGGCAGTGGGAGGCGATACCCATCGGGCAATATAACCGCCTGATGGGTAACCCATTGCACAGACCAACAATATCATCTACAAAAAAGTGCAATGGGAACGCTTATTTTATCAGTATCAATCAATCAATCAATCAGTTCCCTCATCTCATTCCAGACCAGAAGCTCCACAATGGCTGATCTCATATGTTGGCCGTTGGACTCAAAACAACTCATTACTAATACTTCAGAGTACTTATTTCTTACCACGATTTAAGAGGAACCTTTCTATTTATATGGTAAATGGAAACACTTTGAAGTAACTGCAAAAAGTTTATTGATAAAATTATACAATTTATATTACATTACATCGAAGATGAGCAGTAGCCTGCAAACACCAACACTTCCAAAATGACAAAAGATTAAAGCTGGACGTTTGGTCTTCTTTTTGAAAGAATTCAGGAATGTCATTGTGCCTTACAAATGTTAGATACAAAATAGCTGGAAATACAATGGATACAAAGTAAAGATCAATCACGTTTCTGTCATGAGTTTTCGGATCCAATAATTTTAACTCCCCAAGAATGTTTTGCCCTTTAAACCCCAGCTTCTTAATGAAAATCCATTAAATAGAGTGTTAGTATTGAATTAATTCAGTGTATAATCATGTAATATATAGGTTAAATGTTGAGAATTTTAATATTTTTGCTAACTGTGTGTAAGGCTCATTCATTTTGTCAGTAGAATTATTCAAATTCTGTATATACTGTGGCAAATTCTCTGCCAGAAATAAAGATGTAATAATTTCAACTGATGAAAATGGCATTGCATTAATCTTGTCCCACCATCACTGGTTCACAATATATAAATTATGATTTTTCTAGAAGTCTTACATTTGAGGTTTTGTTATGGGTATCTGTTAATGCACTCCTAATATTCCCTAGTATTCTTCCCCGCTTTAATGGGTTCATCCAGAGAGTGGAATGAAAGTGATGCCCGGATCGGTGCCCGGGCTTCTTTGGTATCTGCTTCCTGTTCTGTGCCGACACCCTGGATGGAGGGAGAAGACTAATCCGGCCGCTCACTGCCGAAGCCCAGTCCACGTGTTCTGTTGTTAACCAGATGTTGTTACTTTGAGGGGGAGATGTGGTAGTTCTGTTTCTGGGGTATTGTTTGGTGAGCTTAGCGTTGTTTAGTTTTTATAGTTTACGGAGTATCGCTACGGTCAGACGGCCCATTGCGGCTGGCCCATTGATGCTCCTACCTTTCGTTCTTATTGGCTGATCTCCCGCCGGTGGGTGTGTTGCCCCGCACGTTGAATTTAGTTGTGGTTAGAAAGAAGGGTTGCACGAAGGAGAGGCTGTAACAATATCAAATTAGGAAAGATATTGTAGATTTAACACGCATTTGTTTAGATGCTTTTCCTAAGCACTTCACTTTTACCTGCTGTTAACTAATTGAAGCAGTAATCTTTTTTACACAGAAATTAAATTCGATTTATTTTGTTATTATGTGAGAAAACACATAAGTACAAACAGTGAGTTTGAATATATGACATTCAGAATTGTACAACATAGTACAACAACACCAAAACCGCAGCAAGTACATTAACAAAATTAACAATTGCATTTGCTCTTCTTTTTCATGACTTTCTTTTTTTTTAACTAAACAAATCTTTCAGGTCCAGCTCTGCTCTCCTGAAATGACTTTCACATAAGACAAAACAGTGAATTGAAGAGGATCATATGATATAAAAAGTCATGTGTCCCCCCTCCTGGCAGCCAGAAGTATTGTTCTTCAAGGAGCCGGAGGAGGGTGGTTCTGAAGGCCACTTTGTCAAAATAAGTCTTCACATATTAATGTTGGTAAACACAGGAAAATGTTGGCTTGATTTTTCTCTGCTGAAATTGCTGAAGGAATCACATAAAACCAACAGATAAAACTCAAGGCATAGGCCTATTCAGCCATTTGTTGACGAGAAAGGCTAGAATTAGGCTCTGAAAATCAAATAATTCACTGAATTATTAGCTGAATTGTAATACTGAATCAAATAAAATGTCAAGTGCATTTCAAATGAAATTGCCAACCAAGTCAGGTTTTGGTTTTGAATTGGTGTTTCATCCACGCTTAAAATATGTTGTCATCCATTTGTTTTGATGATTGCAGACAGAGGAAAATCTTGGGGGCAGGGATCCTGTGCTGGCTGATTTTTCTGCACAAATCCGTGTTGATCATAATGACAGTAAAAAGGCTTGTGAAGGTTATCAGACCATTAATCGATGCTGTGTATGTGCATATGTGCTACAAAAGTTGTGAATAAAAGTTTCAGTTGTCCCTTTCAAGATTCTTAAATCCCTCGTCTTTATATTTTTAAGGGATGTTTTTTGTTCTGTAGCAAGCAAATAATGTGTACATAAATTTTGATCAACATAATCAATATTCAACAGTTGAATTAACAATACGCAGCCCCAACACCAGCATCACATCCACGTCTGTTTCCGTGAGATTAATGCTTTTCTTCACAATAAAACAGTTTCCTGAAGATGCACACACACACACGCATACACGCACACATACACGCATGCCCGCACACATACACGCATGCCCGCACAAGCACGGACGCATGCACACGTACACACACCTGTTTGTGGGTGCCCATGCCAAAGTTCCCTGGTATTAGCAGAAGTGGGCGTCCTCAGCGCCATACAGGTCTGCTAACTTCCTGAACCGCGGCCCCCAGGTGCTCAGGTAGTGGTAGTCCTGCTCGCCCTCCGACGACAGGGACCCCAGCGAGCTCAGCGACTCGGCCACCGAGCCCGCGCCCTCGTAGGCGTACGTGGCCAGCGAGTCGTAGGGCGGCGCGGTGGGGTTGCAGTCGTTCTCCAGCACCCTCTGGTTGATGAACTCCCGCACGTCGGCATTGTCCCGCGCCGCCGCTGCACCGGCCTGGGCGACGCCGACCCGGCACGAGGGGCCCGGGGCACCGCCGGGGCCGCGAGGGTAGAGGAGGCTGCCGGTGGGCAGGATGTCCCGCCTCTGCTTGGCCGAGTCCTCCGGGGCGTCGGCGGCCGACTCCGGGTGCCGCAGGGCCCCGATGTCGTACGCCTGCGTGTCCTCCTCGCCGCCGCCCTCGTCGTTGTAGCTCACCACGTTGTCCCGCACGTCCTCCTTGGAGACGATCAGCGGCTCCTGCTTCCTCTGCCGCCTCAGCGCCGTAAACAGCACCACGATCACTAGGGAGGGAGACAGAGGGTTAGACACAACAGCACCACCATCACTAGGGAGGGAGACAGGGTTAGACACAACGGCACCACCATCACTGGGGAGGGAGACGGAGAGTTAGACACAACAGCACCACGATCACTAGGGAGGGAGACAGAGGGTTAGACACAACAGCACCACCATCACTAGGGAGGGAGACAGAGTTAGACACAACAGCACCACCATCACTGGGGAGGGAGACAGAGAGTTAGACACAACAGCACCACCATCACTAGGGAGGGAGACAGAGTTAGACACAACAGCACCACCATCACTAGGGAGGGAGACAGAGTTAGACACAACAGCACCACCATCACTGGGGAGGGAGACAGAGAGTTAGACACAACAGCACCACCATCACTAGGGAGGGAGACAGAGTTAGACACAACAGCACCACCATCACTGGGGAGGGAGACAGAGAGTTAGACACAACAGCACCACCATCACTAGGGAGGGAGACGGAGAGTTAGAAACAACAGCACCACGATCACTAGGGAGGGAGACAGAGTTAGACACAAAAGCACCACCATCACTAGGGAGGGAGACAGAGAGTTAGACACAACAGCACCACCATCACTAGGGAGGGAGACAGAGGGTTAGACACAACAGCACCACCATCACTAGGGAGGGAGACAGAGAGTTAGACACAACAGGACAGACATCAGTGCCACAGGACAGGTCTCCCAAAGAAGCTGAAGTATGATGGAGACGATCGACCGCTGGATGAAGGGGGAGCCATTTTGTGCAAACATGTCGCAGAATTTTCAAACCACCCAATGTCATCAAAGGCAAAAAATTCACACAGTTCCTCTCTGAGATCTACAGTATACTGGTAAGTGACTGTAGATCTTCAGAACAATGCACTCAATATCCACTGACAGCTGATCGCAGGTGTGCTTGCATGCGTTGTTGTTGTTGTGTGAGCTGATTAATTTGCTTTCAGAATGCGATTGTTGGCACTGCTCAATTACTGGAAACCAGAGTGGTGTCTTCCTATGTTAACATTGGCATTTTCTGCTGCATAGTCTGTGATGTCTCTAATATCCAGTAAATTCTCTATTCAAACAGCCGCAGAAAAATATCTCACTCACATTGAGAAAATAAAAAAATAAAAAAAGGCTTTCGTTGAGTCACTACTGCCGGGCCTAACCCATGTCTCTTTTATTTCCCATTCCTTTTTTTCGTCTTTTCTTTTTCACAGGTATATCCATATTTGAACAAACAACACCAGAAATGACCTAGAATTGGCGCAATCAAAAAAACAACATAGTCTGTGCATAGTCTGTGATGTCTCTAATATCCATAAATTCTCTACTCAAGCAGCCGCAGAAAAATATCTCACTCACATCACGTACGTATAGCATAATTGCGCCAATTCCAGTTGTATGGTTTAACTGATGCGCATGAGGCGGCCTGTGTTTGGATGACGGACAATTATTGACAGGTGATCTCACCCATGGCGTGAACAACTAGATTAGCAGTCAATATACGGGACAAGGGAGGTCCCGCGTGGGACAAACCAATTTAGCCCAAAATACGGGATGTCCCGGCTTATTCAGAACAGTTGGAAATCCTTTTCGCTAGGGTTCACTGTGGTCTGGAGCCAAGCTGCGTTTTTATATGTCGAGGCAAAACCGGCATTGAGTTTGCCCGATTTAGGCTGGCTTTGTGAGGCTAATCATGCGAGCAGTCCCGGGGATATATCAATCCGTGGGTAAAGGACAAATTAATCTATATGATTTAGAAGGAGCAGTATTCCATGAGTGCCAGAAATGGAGAGCTTGGTAGGTATGGTATGGAAGGTAAATATCAGATAATTATAATAATAATCATAATAAGTTCTTATTGGTGTTGAAAATATGTTTTAGTAAAGCGACATAGTTTAAGATGTTGAAAGGTTGAGTAGCTTAGTAAGCAATTTAAACATGCACAACATGATAAAATGTTAGTCATAAAAAGAAAAAAGTTAAAAAACGTAGTTTGAAATGGTTGAATCAATCAGTGTTACAGTCTCAAATAAGTGTAGAAGAAGTGTGTGTGTGTGTGTGTGTGTGTGTGTGTGTGTGTGTGTATGTGTGTGTGTGTGATCAATAGTTGGATTAACTTGGAAAAGTGTGTTACAGATGTTAATCTTTCATTGAGATAAGATCACAAGATTGATAAGGGTTATCATTTTAGACTCTATGGAGTCTCAGCTTTCATACAGTATGTCTATACTATATTTAAAATAGAGCTGGCCAACACTAGGATCAGTGGTTCTCAAAGGGGGTACACGTAACCCTAGGGGTACTTTGGAATACTGCAGGGGGTATTCAGAAAATAATAAAGGAAATGAAAATAAAATGTTTCAATACTGAAAGCTAGACAATAATCGAGTGGTTGAAATAAAAATAAAAATAATTTATTTCAAATTTTCTACCACCCCTTAGAGGTAGGAGCCGCACACTGCGCTGAGTGGCCAATTGCCGCCAGGCAATTGGCCACCCCAATTGGCCACCCCCTCAACAATTCTGCGCAGGGGGCAGTACCTCTTGTATACAGGGCCCAGAATTTGGTGCTACGGCCCTGGAGACCACACACCTTTGAAGAAATGAAGATAAATTAAACCTTTTGGTCATTGCGTTTCTGAAAGGCAACAATTTTGCCAACAAAGCACACCACACACTTTACGATTTCAATTCCCTAAAAAACCAAGTCCAGATTCTCAAAACCGTAACTCTTGGTGTCAATAGACATGGCAGACGGCGGCCATGCAATGCTAGCTTTTGCACTCGTATTTACCGTAGCAACCAAAACAATTACTACATTGCTATGAATGAAGTCATGAGACGGCATGGAAAACCCTGCACCTTTGCTGCGTGAGATGGACTTCTTCATCTGCCAAACCATCACAATTGAGTTTTTGGTGAAAAATTAGCAAACTAAACAATCAAAATTGGTCGGCAGGTGGAAATCAGGCCCAATATCAGGCTCCTTATCCTGTGAAGCCAGCATCACTTACTCAGGAGTATGATGGCACAGAGGAGGATGGCGATGAGTGCCCCGGTGCTGATGCCAGCCGAGCTGGTCAGGGCCTCTGTGTTGCACACCTCCATTTTCCCGTGGCGGTCGCACAAGCAAACGCGCACCGACAGTGTGCCTGTGCTGCTCTGCATGGGGTAGTCCCCGTCGGTGATCACCACAGGGACCAGGTAGACACTCTGCAGCTGGCGGTTGTAACTGGAGCGCCGTGTGAGGATGCCTGCAGTGTTGTCTGGTTTTGGTGGGTACAGGGAATCTTTTTTAGTCGTTATGTAACTAAACTATGAATATTATAAAAAAACACAAATGTTGAAACAGAAAGCTGCAACTTGATTTGGTGAAATTGGTAGTGCACCTACATTAACATAAACACTTAAAAACTGCTAAAGATACTATTCGACAGCTTAGGTGGCCATTTCAATCAGATCTGGGTTACAACAAATGCAGCAATAAAGCAGCTATTTTTAACAGCTAACCAGCAAACAAGCAGATGCCCATCATTAGTTTCCAAAACAAAAATAATCCTGTAGAAGAAACTAATGCTTCAGACACAAAGTGAAGACTAGTTAACGTCATTAACCAGTCCTGTCTGACCTCAGTCGGCTCCTACCTCCGTTGTCGCGTACTGTGAAGTTGCTGTGATGAATTCCCTCGGGAGCCAGGCTGAAGAAGAAGCGGTGGCCTGAGGCCGGCTCATCAGCGTCCACCGCGCTCACCGTCTGAATGCGCTATCAGGAAGATCAAATGAAACATTATGATCAATACTAAGAGGCACAGACAAAAATGGACACATCAAATGGCTTATTGCTGATTAAGCAGGGTTTCCCAAACTTTTTGGCACGTAACCTTGTTTTTAGGTCACCACATGTTTGCCATCCCATCTTCTTAGTGTTGTCTGTTCCCTGCAAGTTCCCCACAAGCCAAACAACGTAGATCCATAATAGCCCCGTTCCAGGGAAGTAGTTTGCTTTTGATCAAAGAACATTAGGCACACTGCTTGTGAATAAGAGACCTTTACCCTTCAATGTGTTCATAAAGAATTTACCCTGGAATACCTCCAGCAATCTCCTGCAATCCCATATGGCCATCAGGCGTCCACTGGGACTGGGGGCGGCCAAGTGTTTACATGAAGGCCTTTGCAGAATATACATACATTTGCGGTGTACAAAGATATTTGATTGAATGGTTCAGACCAAAACCACTAAATGCAGATACAACCAAATGTGCCTTTTTTTTTACCCTAATTATTAGGTCACTTGTGTTGATGTTGACGATGTTCTTGGATCTGGCGTATATTAAGATACAGGTTTCTACCCGAAACAAAGAGATAAGCATGGATTGATTCAACATCAATCTTTTCATACACTTACAACATACATGGATGTAGAAGCAGGCATACATCCACATTTAGTTTAGATAAGATTAGATTCAACTTTATTGTCATTGCACAAGTAAGGACAACCAGTATAACGCAACGCAGTTTAACATCTAACCAGTAATGCAATCATTAAAAATTGCACCTCATAGAAAACATATATATTATGTACATAATATATATAAGACACAGAATGCAGTTGATTTAGATTTAGGTACGTTGCATAGATTGATTGTGTGATTGTAATTCTTGCGCGACGTTCTTTCATAAGAACCATGAGTGAACAGAGTTTAAAGGGGCTTATAATAAAATGAGCTGTGTCATCCTTACCTGTCCTGATTTGGTCCTCTCACAGACAAAGGTCTCGTAGGCGGTGGCAAAGGTGGGAGCATTGTCGTTTATGTCCAAGAGGCGAATGAAGACCGGCACATGACTGGTCAGAAGAGGTTTGTCTAAAGGAAAATGTAACGTTTTAATTTAAAGATATTCTCAATTCTGACACAAAGAAAATTCAGTTAATTCCTTTGTTTGAGCAACTTACTGAACTCTGTGGCAATAACTGAGATGTTGTGCCAGGCGTTCTCCTCTCTGTCCAGGCTCCTGAGCAGGAAGACGGATCCGTTTCCGGGGTGGACGTCGAACACGCGGTCCATGTCCGTGCGGCGGTCAATAGAGTACCTGCAAGATCAACAGTGGATGGAATCCAAGTAATAAGTTGTCAATCCTTTCTGTTGATGGTGTTGGAACCAAGTGAAGTGTTTCTGTAAGATATTGATCACTTCAATAAGTCAAAGTAACAAACCCAGGGAGGGCATATTTGCACAGGTGCATGTCAGGCCCAAAGAACCCATGCAAGTGGACATGCATGGGATATATATTATTATGTAACGAATACGTTTGTGTGGGAAGGTTGTTAAACGTGTGAGGGTGACAATTCATTTTAATTAGAAAGCAGTGGACAGTAGAATATTAATCCTACAACCATTAAGAGATTGTGTGTTAATGTGGCAAATCAACCGAATGCGAGTTAACTAGCTCCAAAGTTAAGTTATGTTATGGTATTACATGCATTAGCTGGCAAACATGTTAATTATTATTATGCCTGAGCATGTCTAATGTTTTGACATTAAACTGGGATCAGCCCTCAAGGGAAGAGCAAATATTTCTTTTAGAAAATGCATTTCCTGTACAAACTTGGTGTGTTCAATAAACATGTTAAATAAAGCTTCATAGTTTAAGACATTTAGAAATCTTGAATAGCTGAGATTGTGACATCCAACTGTTTAAAGTCTGAATGGAGTAAGTGCAACAGTAAAAACCTCCAAACCATTTAAATAATGTCAAATAGTTGGATAAAAGTGCAGTGTTGTCCTGTTCCTGACCTGTCTAACCCTGTTCCTGACCTGTTCCTGACCTGTCTAACCCTGTTCCTGACCTGTGTAGCACTGTTCCTGACCTGTACCTGACCTGTTCCTGACCTGTTCCTGTCCTGTTCCTGACCTGTGTAGCACTGTTCCTTTGTAGCCCTGTTCCTGAGCCTGACCTGCCTAGCCCTGTTACTGACCTTTCTAGCTCTGCTCCTGACTTGCCTTGCTACGTTCTCGACACTGTGCTTGAAAGCCCTAAGCCAGAGGGAGCCAGAGCTGTTGTAGTGGATTAATCAACCTTTAGTCAGGGGGCCTCTTCCTTAAAGTACCTCTGTCTCACACCTATCGACAGAGGTCCACAAATGATCCCTGTTCCCGTTCACACGTGACCCCATGACCCCACGACCCAATGAAAGAAATGTTCCAGAACATTGCAGAGAAAGACTGCATGTGAGTTGGTTAATGAGTGAATGAGTGAGGGAATAAGTGAGTGAATGAGTGAGGGAATAAGTGAGGGAATGAGTGAGTGAGCTAGTGAGTGAGGGAATGAGTGAGTGAGTGAGTGAGTGAGTGAGTGAGTGAGTGAATGAGTGAGGGAATGAGTGAGTGAGTGATGGAGTGAGGGGGTGAGTGGATGAGTGAGTGAGTTAGTTACCTGAGGGGGCTGTGGGCGGCGTCAGGGTCCTGGGCGCTGACGGAGCCGGCGGCGGCCCGCGGCGTGGCGTCCTCCCTCACCTCCATCAGGTAGCTGGCCGCGCTGAACAGCGGCGCCTCGTCCACGTCCTCCACGCCGATGCGCACCGTGGCCACGCCCTTGGGGCCGGGGGAGGAGAAGCGGGGGTCCACCTTGGTGTTCTGGACCTGGATCTCCACCGTGTAGGAGCGCTTCCTCTCGTAGTCCAACGGCTGCCAGGGAGAAAGGGGTTGTTGTCGTTAGTTAAATGTACAATATGCAAAGAAATGGGTTTGACATGTGCTCTAAAACACATTCTGTCATGAAGGCGCCAGCCTTCACAGGGATCAAGGTTAACGTCTGACTCCGCAGCAGCGCAAAGAAAAACTCCTGTTAAATCTCTTGATTTTGATTTAGAATATGTTTCTGCTAAGGAAGGTTGTGTGAAATTAGCCAGAAGTATCCAATGGCAGCTGTTCTCTAAACGCTAAGGAGAGGTGCTTCAATGCTTCCTCTCATATGTCCTATAGCAAACATCCTACTGGACTTCAAGCAACTTGGATTCTGTGCCTCACCATTCTTCCTCCAGACTCTTGGACCTTTGATTTCCAATTGAAATGCAAAATCGACTTTCATCTGTAAAGAGGACTTTGGACCACTGAGCGACAGACCAGCTATTTTTAGCTCAGCAAAGGTAAGACGCTTCTGGCGTTGTCTTTAGATCAGCGTGGCTTCACGCCAGGAATGCGACAGTTGTAATAGCCCATGTCCTGGATACGTCTGTCTGTGGTGGCTCCTGCCTCAGTCAACTCCTTTTGAAGCACACACACATTTTTGAATTGCCTATCAAGGAAGCAGTCTTCCCCATTATTATTAATCCTGCGGACCAGACGGAGGGAGCATTTAAAGGCTCAGGAAACCTTTGCAGGTGTTTTGAGGTAAGTAGCAGGACACTTTGATTCTACAATATTCAAATTTTCAGAGATACCGATTTTTGCCATAATCTTTTCAGCCATAATCATCAATAAAAAAATACAATCCAAAGGATAATGACTGGATGGGGAGACATGCACATTGTCTGTTAGAATTGGATGGAGACTTGCAGATTAAACAACTGGTCATCCGTCTATCTGAGTACCATAAATGGATCCACTACGGAACCACTGTTTTTAATTTCTTTTTGAGATTTCTTTTTTTGTGAGCCAGTGAGCCAGTTGTTCATAATTAGTAAAAAAATAAATTAAAAGATAACGATGATTTGACGAAGGTGGAAACATCCTGGGTTCATATCCCGACCTTGCTGACGCTAATGACTCCTTCTTGGGTGGCCTGGTCTGTAGAGATGTCGAACATGTCCATGCCGTCCCCACTGGCGATGGTGAAGAACATCTCTGCATTCTCTCCGATGTCTTTGTCTGTGGCTCGGATCCGGCCCACAGGTGTGCCTGTTTGGGACGACTCCAGGACACTGAATTGGAATATACCTGAACAGAAACAGATGAACACTACGTTCAGTGGAGTCCCAGTGCAGATGATAAGTGCTGTCTTTCCTTGGAGTCAAGGCAAAGAATTAAACAAATGAACATGCCTGGATAGTCGTTTCTTTGGGACTGGCAGGATGTTCTCCACACATTGAGAAGGGATTTATTTCATGTTCATTGGCTGAGAATAAGTGTGTGTGTGAGTGCTTGTGCGTGCGTGTGCGTGTATGTGTGTATGTACATTCACATATTCTTTGTGACATAAACACTGGAATAATGACACAATCTGTCCGCTTCCCACAGGAAAACGATCAAAGAAAAGCCAGAGAGTGTATGCAGTGCATTCGTGTGTGTGCCTTTACATAAAACCTTATATTTGTTTAACTTTAAAAGCCTAGGTTTTTCGATCAAGCATTCAAGGACACCTAGCCGAATGGATTGTCATGACTAGACTAAAACAGAAGAGGAATGGACAATGTGCAGATGCTGCTCTGCTTCAACAGGATCTTACCACTAGGGGTCCACTAGAGAACCACAATGCCATCCAGGAGTACAATGGATACATCTGTGTGTGTGTTTGTGTGTGTGTGTGTGTGTGTGTGTGTGTGTGTGTGTGTGTGTGTGTGTGTGTGTGTGTGTGTGTGTGTGTGTGTGTGTGTGTGTCTGTGTGTGTGTGTAGTGTCTTACTCTGTGTAAACAGCGGGGGGTTGTCGTTGACGTCCGTCAGGGTGATGTTGACCACGGCCGTCCCGGTCAGCCCCCCCCTCTGCCCGGCCATGTCCTTGGCTTCGATCACCACCTGGTAGGTCTCCCTCTGCTCCCGGTCCATGTCCCCGGGGCCCAGCGCCGTGCGGATCACACCTGGGGGGCAACACACACACACACACACACACAACATGGTTCACATTCAGGTGCTCCACATGTCAGTCCTGTCATTCACAGTTCATTCCTGTGACCAACTGCACTAATACACCAGCTAGAGAATAACTACACTACTACGGAATAGAACCACTTCATTCAGATGTGAAGGGATGTATTGGGTTACACAGCATTGTGATGAATGGATCCTGGGTTAATCTCGACTAAAATGTATTAAAAACTGAGGATAAGATTAGAATGAAATGCTGAACAGCAATATAGCCCCGGAGAGGAAAGTGTGCTTCGCAGTGGGGAAACCATCAGAATAGAGCACATCTTCTGTCCATATTTATATAACTTGTACACAGCAACATTCAGTGGTTATTGTTGCAGTATTTTCCTATTTTCTGGCTTGAGTAATAGCCAGCATTCACAGCTCATTTTATGGGAAAACATGAAGATTAATTCATTCATCTTCATTTTCAGTTGTGTGTTTGTGAGTAGTAGTGTGTAGCAAGCGAGTGTAAGCCTTGCTTGCAAAATAACACTCCTTTCATCTAATCCCATTTAATTCACAGTAGTTGTAAATTCCAGTGACTATAATTCTGTCACTTTGATACTCTCTTCTCGTATCTGGTATCATTTGATTAATCCATCAACATAGAGATCCTCCCTTGGCTCTTGCGGCTAGCAGATGGGCTAACCCTCTCAGTATCAAATGCATGCAGTCCCAGGAGTATCACTGCTCTTTAATCCAGGCCCGACAGTAATCACTCCCTGGCCCAAGCGATTGTTTTTCTGGCACTGTGGTTTATTTATTTACCTTTTACCCTCCTTAAACCAGATGACTGCAAGAGATTACCGTACCAATTATACAAAGTGATGCTGGACTCAGGTTTTGATATTGAAGTATTATACATTTATATTTGATTAAAAATGTTTTTTAATGACAATTGTTGTCTTTGTTCTGGTTGTGCAGAGGTCCCTTGGATGCTAACCCGGTAGACTCAGGGTGAGCCGGGGGCTGGCTCCTACCTTTGGTCATTTTAATGTAAACGGTCTGCATTAGGATTCAGTTTTTTCCTATGTTATCAAACCAAGTCTCATGTCGTCAGACTGACTAATTGAGTGTTGATGCTTTCACTCCATTGTCCATCTGAATGTTTGGATGTTCTCCCTGCAGAATACCAACTTTCGCCTGTGTCCCTGAGCCATGAAGGGTAGCACTGATTACAACACCATGTCTGTAGCCCTTCCAGAAGAGGGCTGCTCATATCTACTCATTTGCCATTTTGCACTATAAGCTATTTATATATCTTGGTACACTATTTTATATCGTTTACATTAATACACATCATTTGGCTTTTGTTTTTATTTATGTCTTATTTAAATTCTTGTAACCATTGGGCTGAAGTCATAGGAAGTTTTGCACAGAATAATTTCCCTCTCGTCGGTGGATATTTGTGATGTGACACTAACACACTTGACCCTTGAGTCTGGAAATTATGCCATCATCTTAGAACAGTGATTCCACGCAAAAAAAAGCAGTTTTCCAGTATTGCCAGCATTGTTCATGAAGAGAAGGGTTACTGTGTGCTTGTTACCGGTGTTGGGGTCCACGGAGAAGTAGGGATGTCCCTGGCTGATGCTGTACACCAGCTTGGCACTGTTCCCATACATGCTGTCATCAGCATCATTAGCCGTCACCTGAATGATGGATGTGCCTAGACACGTGGGCACATGCCACGCATACAGACAGACAGACAGACAGACAGACAGACAGACAGACAGACAGACAGACAGACAGACAGACAGACAGACAGACAGACAGACAGACAGACAGACAGACAGAGGTAATAAGCGAGAGGGATAGCGTTAGAATGGATACATTTAGGAACAGACTGTGTTAATTTCTTCTGTTCCTTTTCTTCTTGTCTTGGCCTCTGGCTGTTGAATTATTATTAAATAATATCCTTACATTATTATTATTATATGTTCAATAAGTAGAATCATGAATTCAAAGGAGTTCCACCCTGACCTCACTATGTGAAGGCACACACCTCTCTCTACACACCTATCTCAGACCTTTCCGGCACACTCCCAGTGTAAACCTCCTGGCTGAACTGGGGCTCGTTGTCGTTGATATCGTGAAGCTTGATCACAAAGTCCGTCTCGGGCTCCAGCTGGTGCCCTGTGCGCTTGTTGACCACGGTGGCCCGCAGCGTGTAGTAGGCCTTCTCCTCGCGGTCCAAGCGGCGGGTGCAATGGAGGTCCCCGTTATTCTCATCGATGACAAAAACACTGCCTGCCCCATCGCCAGACAGCACGTACTTCACCGTGCCATCCCCCCGGTCCATGTCCGATTGAAGCTGTATGGAGACACACACACCTTTAGACATACATTGGCGGTGCTGCTCCTATTAATTTCTGTCTCTTTGTTTTCTACTTCAGACACATGCTTGGCGCAACCCTGCTCATACTAAAGTGGCAAGTTTGTACTCTCTGTTTCTAATTAGAAAACGGGTACCTCGCAACGGCCAGACAAGCTGAGTTTAGCTTGTACCGCTGCCACCAACCCCCTCCCCACCACCACTGAACCAGCCCCTGTCCCATCTGATCCGTCCCACAAACATGATCTAGAGTCCGCTAGCAACAAGGCTGGTGTGGCTGTTACTGCTAATGTCCATCCACAGGCCAATATGGCATCGTCCACGTAACGTGCACGCCTGGCTCACTGTTGGTGTATCTGTTTGTCTGTCCGTCTTTGTTTGCCCGGCTGTCTTTGTCTTTCGATCAGTCTGTCTGTCCATGACTGTCTCTCTCTTTTTGTGCATCAGTCTAACGCAAATGAGATATTACAGAATCACAAGTAAGAAATCAGCAACTCACAACCAAAAAATGGCCATTGCTGGGATTAACCGATTTAATTCAGGTTGAATGTCATATATACTCATACAATTATTAAGGTTATTCAACCAACAGATGATTCCGTTTGAACTTCAACCAAGTATAACTACCAAGCATTCTCCAATAAAACACTTACTATGAATTACAATCTGACTGCAGGGATATGTGCTGTAAAAACTGAGGCTGTTTTTTCCTTATTCTTCTTGCTCAGGCAACCTTTGTCACCTCTTCCTCTTTCCTCCCCCTCCATCCGTCCCTGCTCTTCTGTGTTTTAAGAAGTGTGTTGTGTTTCCTTCCTGGGTCATGCCTCACACCCTGAGGCCAGTCTGCACTTTCTTTATTTTCAACCAAAACTGCAGAAAACTCAATGAAAGATTGATGAGAGACAAAAAAAACAACAATAGGGAGAGTGTTGAGAGGGTGAAGGGAAAGAAAGTTTGGGGTGGTATTGCAATGTGTGAGTGTGCATGTGTGTGTACGTGTGTGTGGGTTTGTGTTCCTGGGTGCATTGTTGTGAGAGTGTGACTGCGCCTATATGCGTGTTGTGTGTGTGTGTGTGTGTTTGTGCGTATGTATGCCTACATTCTGTCGTCGGGGTTCTGTGTCTTTCATTCTCGCTTCCTCTGCAATTAGTTATTTTTTTCTCGATTCTCCAACTAAATTTAACATACTCCCCTTATTCCTTTCTTTTTATCTGAGGTGTCTCTGGGATTCTCCCCTTCTCTAATCGTCTGCACTCGTTTCCTCATCGTTTCCACCTTGTCCCCTTCTGTCTCTCACTGAACCCCATCCATATCACCCTGGAGCACTGTGTGTTACATTTGAGTCGTTTGAATTTGCTCTGTATGTCCTCATCCTCATCCTCATCGTCATCCGCTTATCCGGGGTCGGGTCGCGGGGGGAGCAGCTCAAGCAGGGGGCCCCAGACTTCCCTTTCCCGGGCCACATTGACCAGCTCTGACGGGGGGATCCCGAGGCGTTCCCAGGCCAGTGTTGAGATATAATCTCTCCACCTAGTCCTGGGTCTTCCCCGAGGTCTCCTCCCCACTGGACGTGCCTGAAACACCTCCCAAGGAAGGCGCCCAGTGGGCATCCTTACCAGATGCCCGAACCACCTCAGCTGACTCCTTTCTAAGTAAAGGAGCAGCGGCTCTAATCCGAGTTCCTCACGGATGGCTGAGCTTCTCACCCTATCCCTAAGGGAGACGCCAGCCACCCTTCTGAGAAAACTCATCTCGGCCGCTTGTACCCGCGATCTCGTCCTTTCGGTCATCACCCGAGCCCTCAATGACCATAGGTGAGGATAGGAACGAAGATCGACCGGTAGATCGAGAGCTTTGCCTTGCGGCTCAGCTCTCTTTTCGTTACAACGGTGCGGTAAAGCGAACGCAATACCGCCCCCGCTGCTCCGATTCTCCGGCCAATCTCACGCTCCATAGTACCCTCACTCGCGAACAAGACCCCGAGGTACTTGAACTCCTTCACTTGGGCTAAGGACTCATTTCCTACCCAGAGTAAGCAATCCACCGGTTTCCTGCTAAGAGTCATGGCCTCAGATTTAGCGGTGCTGATCCTCATCCCAGCCGCTTCACACTCGGCCGCCAGCCGATCCAGTGAGTGCTGAAGGTCACAGGCCGATGATCCAATGAGGACCACATCATCTGCAAAAAGCAGTGACGAGATCCTCAGACCACCGAACTGCAACCCCTCCCCACCACGACTACGCCTCGATATCCTGTCCATATATATCACAAACAGGATTGGTGACAAGGCGCAGCCCTGGCGGAGACCAGCACCCACTGAGAACGAAACTGACTGGCTGCCGAGAACACGAACACAGCTCTCGCTTTGGGAGTACAAAGATTGGATGGCCCTGAGGATAGACCCCCTTACCCCATACTCCCGCAGCACCTCCCACAGTTTCTCCCGGGGGGACCCGGTCATACGCCTTCTCCAGATCCACAAAACACATGTAGACCGGATGGGCATACTCCCAGGCCCCCTCCAGGATCCTTGCGAGAGTGAAGAGCTGGTCCGTAGTTCCACGTCCGGGGCGAAAACCGCATTGTTCCTCTTCAATCTGAGGTTCGACGATTCGGCCGAACCCTCCTTTCCAGCACCTTGGAGTAGACTTTACCAGGGAGGCTGAGAAGTGTGATACCCCGGTAATTGGCACACACTCTCTGGTCCCCCTTTTTGAACAGGGGAACCACCACCCCGGTTTGCCACTCCTTTGGCACTGTACCCGACTCCCACGCGATGTTGAATAGGCGTGTCAACCATGACAGCCCCTCAACACCCAGAGCCTTTAGCATTTCTGGCTGGATCTCATCAATCCCTGGGGCTTTGCCACTGCGGAGATGTTTGACTACCTCAGTGACCTCCACCAGGGAAATTGACGACGAAACACCATCAACCTCGAGCTCTGCCTCCAACATAGAGGGCGTGTTATTCGGATTCAGGAGTTCCTCAAAGTGTTCCTTCCAACCTCCTCAGTTGAGGTCAACAGAGTCCCATCCTTACTGTACACAGCTTGGATGGTTCCCCGTTTCCCCCTCCTGAGGTGCCGGATAGTCTTCCAGAAACACTTTGGTGCCGACCGAAAGTCCTTCTCCATGGCCTCTCCGAACTTCTCCCACACCCGCTGCTTAGCCTCCGACACGGCAGCCGCTGCAGCCCTTCGAGCCTGTCGGTACCCTGCAACCGAGTCAGGAGTCCTCCAGGATATCATATCCCGGAAGGCCTCCTTCTTCAGTCGGACGGCTTCCCTGACCACCGGTGTCCACCACGGTGTCCGAGGGTTACCGCCCCTTGAGGAGCCTAAGACCCTGAGGCCACAGCTAGCCACCGCAGCTTCAGCAATGGAGGCTTTGAACACCGCCCACTCCGGCTCAATGCCCCCAACCTCCACAGGAATGCCAGAAAAGCTCCGCCGGAGGTGTGAGTTGAAGATACCTAGGACTCTGTATGTTTTCTGCTCTGTATGTATCCAGGCTAATATTGGGAGCTCTTTCTCTTCCTCTTCATCTTGCTTTAAATGCTACAATGACACAGTAACATCACATCACAAATCATTCAACCACTACAGACCAACCCCCCCCCCCCCCACTGTGCCCACCACCACCACCATGAAACCTTTGAATGTGTTAACGGTTATGATTAGGGGCGTTCTGTCACTTGAGGAAGCTGAGATCGAGCATTGAGCGTGAGTGACCGTCCAGGGAGAATCAGCACTCATGACAACGGAGTGAAAGCCGAGCACCAGGGATCTGTGGATCTGAAGCCGGTGGAGCCTCTGAGGCTTTCTGATGGACGGGGAATAGAGGAGGTGTTTCTCAGAATTAGCTGCCGACTTCCCTGTGAGTATGCAATTATATCAATTACACTGTATTTCATTGAGTTGATGGGTAATAGTGGAGGCCATTTTCTTAGAACGTCAGCTGTAGTTTCTCTGTATTTACCTCAATATTTACAGTGGTATTTACCCAATTATATATGATAATCTACCATATATTGAACTGGTAAGTACTTAGTAATTAGGGGACTAAAAGTAAAAGGAAGGGTTAGTAGCTATTTTCTGCCACACTGAGGCACAGAGGACCGGTCCGGTTTTTATACGGCATTGACATGGGGATTGGCACACACAGTAAAAAAAAAAGCAGTCGATATCAATGGGACTACCTAAATGAGAGTCTGCCTTTAATCATCTATCTTTTTCAAGTTACAAAGGTCACATGTAAATATGACATGAAATAGTAATCTCCTGTTGAAATCATTGCAATGAAGGAGGTCGGGCCACCAACCCGGTGTATGTGTTATGATTCACTTAAAGTTGACCTGTACCTTACTGACTGCATAGAGTGTTTTATGTAGTATAACTTCCCTTGGGAGGTGATGGACCCAAGTAGTACTATTGTTACACAAGATGAGTGCACTCATACTCATGTGTAATCATCTGTCCCAGTATCGTTGTGACGCAGGGTTCACCCTACTGGTACTATTGATAAATTTTTCTACCTACTGGTACGAGTGTTGAACAGTCTTCAACGTACTGGTACTAGTTTTGCACAGGGTTCACCCAACTTGTTTGACGCAGTGTGCACCCTATATGTGTGACACAGTGTGCACCCTACATGTGTTACAGTGTGCACCCTACTTGTGTGACATAGTGTGCTCCCTGACAGTGCGGCTGCATCACGTACCTTTCCAATATACAGGTACTCAGTTCCTGTGTACTCCTCTTGGATGGAGAACTGGTTCCACATCCATCCTCTCTTCACCCGGTTCAGCCATGTCCTCTCATTGGTTGTTCTGTCGTCCTGCTTCCTGTCTCTCCTCCCCTCTGTGCCGCTTGCTGTAATATCTCTTTCTCGGGCTCTGATGAGAGACAGGGCGTCCACAGCTAGAAACAGACCAAGCAGGGTCAGGAGCCCAGAGCCCACATAGCCGGGCCTCATGTTTCCTGTAGCTGTGGTTCACGCTGAATGGCAGACGTCTCTGTCAAACAAAGTCCATGGGGTTTTCTGTTGGGTTGAAGATAGGATCTGTAGACGAAGGAGAAAGAGACAGAGATAACTACATAGTTTGATGTCTCTGGGAATAGCATGACATCGGGAAATTGATTTGGCAGCACGCATTTCACTACACACATTTTAGATCTTCATCTTAATGTCAACCCAGTTGCAGTGTAACAAATTCAAACTTTCCCCTTGAATGTCACGCAACCTATAACCTTAACATGATGTTATTCATGTTTTGCTTCTTTTTTTTTAACTATTGTCACCTAAAAAAAATAAAATGTCACCTACTACTGACATGAGAAAACAAGTGCAAGCTGCAAAAATACCAGTATGTATAAGCCAGGTCATAAAACCATGGAAAGGCCAAGGACCCCCAAGCAAATGAGTGTAGATGAAACGGTATGAACATTTCATATCACGATTATCGTGACCAACGTGATCAATGTTATCAGTATTATCGTGGTATTGTTATTATGTGCTGACATTTTCAAAAAGTACTTATACACACACTGAAATCAGTTTCAAATAGAAAACCAAAGAAAAAGGAGCGATATACATTTTTTGTTTGCATAAACATTCAAATAATACAATGCAATGTTGACCAGACAACAGCAACACAAATGGATAGACATCTCGAGAAACCAATGTACAATTTTGACACTTGAACCCTCGATTGAAGTTCATTGCAAATAATATTGAATGAAACCAAGCTAAACGATAGCAATTGCTCTATACGGCCACCAGATGGCGATGAAGAACGTGTGTTCTGATTGAAGGCAATTTACCTATTTCCCCTGAATCCCTCTGTTAGCTACCATACATTGATTTGGAAAACCATGTTAGTTACAAAATTGGATTATCCTGTATATTTGCCTCTATGTTTTAGTGTGTGATATTGTTTGGAATGATAGAATCTGGGATTCTTAGCTTTCGTGATACATGGTTTGTGTAGATCAAATTATGTGAAAAACATCACTTTTGCTGTGCATGTGCAGTTTTAAAATATCTCTTTTTCCTTTCTCTTTTTATTCCATGCTCATTTCGTTTGGGGTTGGAATTGTCTTTAGTGTGGCTAACTATGGTTATGATAGTCTATAGATGAAGAATTTCATCTTTCTATGGGTGTCAAACTTGGTGCACATCACAGATGAGAGACCTCTCCGGAGGTGCTGCCCTCGCACATGTTCTTCATTAAATGCTCAACAAACTGCCGTTGTGTGCTGCACCTGCACGCCTGCGTCCACTGTCGCTTACTTTGGTTGACGTGGATGAGGGATGAAAAGGTTACTGGTTTAACGGTTAAACGCGGTTCAATTATTATCACGCAAATAATAATAATTCAATTTGACACGGTAATGATAACCGTCATGAGTTTTGCCGTGGTATACTGTAAGACCGGTAACCTTTTCATCCCTAGTTTTCAGAGTATATAGAAAATGTAGCTGAAATTGCCCCAATGTTTGGAAGCCTTAATATATCATGTGTTTTTGTGTATGTGTGTGTTTGTGTGTGTGTGTGTGTGTGTGTGTGTGTGTGTGTGTGTGTGTGTGTGTGTGTGTGTGTGTGTGTGTGTGTGTGTGTGTGTGTGTGTGTGTGTGTGTGTGTGTGTGTGTGTGTGCGTGCGTTTGTGTGTGTGTGTGTTGACAAACATCCACTGGCAGCACATGAACCACTACCAAGCCCTACACCAAGCAGCTCATGAGTTAATCACGACCAGCAGGAGATGCTAAACCTTAGATTTGAAGGATAAAAGTAACTGAAAATGTTTTCTTGATATGACTGCATATTGGCTTCTCGATATTGCTCCAAAGCTACATCGTGAAACTGCCTTTTTCACTTGTAAACAGAACAGAATCAATACATTAATACACAACTGCAACACTGAAGAACACTAAAGAAACACTTCAAAGCAATTACTTTAGGAAATATGTATTTTTCCCTCTACTAGGGGCTGTTTGATAATGTCTCGCTTGAAATGGGGGAACAATGACCTGGTTTCTGTTCCCCTTTCCACCATGGTGCCGGCTGTATTAATAGGTTTGAAAAATACCCACTTTGAGGCATTTTGCTGCTGTTTACAGTCACCACAGGCAGGTCTACAATGCTCGTTCATTCAGACATAACACTCAAAGAAAAACACAAAAGGCGTGAAACACTTTTTGAAAACCAAATAGGAATCCCATTTTTCGGCACCATTTAACACAACGTTCTTGTCAATAGTTGTAATTACATAAAAGCAATTTGTTGTATCCTCAATAATTCTATTTCTTAAATCCTAATAACACACATACACTCCCACACACAAACACACACAAACACAAACACAAACAATCATTTTCATTTTCTCTGACTAACTTAATAGACTCACGTGTGTGTGTGAGTGTGTGTGAATAGCACTAACAAACTTGTGGCTTGTGGTACATTTTCTAGTTGAGTGTGTGTGTGTGTGTGTGTGTGTGTGTGTGTGTGTGTGTGTGTGTGTGTGTGTGTGTGTGTGTGTGTGTGTGTGTGTTTTTGTTTGTGTGTGTGTAAAGGGGAGTGAGGGCGGCTACAGATTATTTCAGCGTGATTGAGGTGTAGGTTGGTCTGAACATGCGCCACTATGAAGTCTGTGTGGCATGTGTACATGTGTGTATCTGCATTTTGTCAAAAAAGATGTTGCAAAAGAAAATCAAACCCGGAGTCCCAAACAGTCACATAGCTTGCCATATTTTTGATATGCGCCGTGTCTGAACTCCAATCCAATTACAGAGATCACAGGAGACTGAAGTCGCCGAGGCTAACACAGTCTGCTGCCAATTAGCTTCCAGTTCAATCATTCTGCTATTTGAAAGCAACTTGATCATGATAGTTTTTGATTTTATGAGTGTGTGTGTGTGTGTGTGTGTGTGTGTGTGTGTGTGTGTGTGTGTGTGTGTGTGTGTATGGGCGATGGTACAGTGGATTTGGCTGGGGGGGGGGGATGTTACATCTGCATTTGATCTGTATATTGTGCAGTGATGACGTCCTACAACTACAAGCATTATTCAATTTGATGTTCACAACATGCATGCACACACGCAGACACACAAACGCACGCACAGAGGCATACGACACACACGCACTAAGACAAGTATGTCTGTCCTGGACTTTGCTCAACATTGTTTTCCTTGAAGTTCAGCATTCCACTTATTCTACTTATTCTATTCTACTTCATTCTACCCTTGCTTCCAGCTCCTTATTTGAGCACCAAACATGAAAAACAAAATGCTATTTTGTACAAAACCCTTCATGGCTGGTTGAGTGAATGAAATTAGATTTCCCAGGTCCTGGTGGCGTCTCAGTTCAAAATGTGTCCTTTCTTACTTCTTACAGGTGAATTTATTTAAATGTATTTTCTACAATACAAGGAAATAATAGAACATCTTATTGGTATGAAATCCATAATTGTTACAAAATGAATGTTAAAATAATGATCTCTCCGAAATTAAAATAAAATCAGTTCTTACTTTGTTACCAAAGTGATTTTATTCTGAGTACATTTTGACATTGGCGATTTCCTTTCCTTTTTTACTCAATTTTTGCAGCTGTCTCAGAAGGCTATTAATAAAACAGACTGTGACAGGTTTCAAAGCCTTACAACTATTTCTAGCGTTCAGAGGTTGATACTTTTGGTTCTTCTCCCATATGGCAGTAAATTGGGCTCCGATTAGGAAGGGATGACCTTCACTGGCCATAACAACTGTCCAGCATCATTATCACTGTCTTCTCTTAAGCCCTTCGTACTCTCCTGCCTACCCCCTCACCCCTCAACCCCCTTTTGCTGTCACCTTTCCTTGTTTTTCAAGTGTGCAGTGCGGGATTGTGTGCCTAAGAAGGTGGGCTTGTGTGTGTGTTGCCACCTTGCAAACAGCCACTGAGACCTCTGACAACTCCCATAGGACCAATTAGAGGGTAAAAAAGGAGAATGTCAGCCCCAGGTTGCCCAGCCTGTGTGTTTTTGTGTGTGTCTGTGTGTGTGTGTTTGTATGTGTGTGTGGTGTGTGTGTGTGTGTGTGTGTGTGTGTGTGTGTGTGTGTTTGTGTGTGTGTGTGGTGTGTGTGTGTGTGCGTGCCTGTGTGTGTGTGTGTGTGTGTTTAAGTGTATGCGTGTGTGTGTGTGTGTGTGTGCGTGTGTGACAGGAGCTAAACCAAATGTCTCCCCCCGTCAGAACAGGCTAGCCCCCATCTGAAAGCGGCCAACATTGTTCGACGCTTCCTAGCCAGAACACGACACACACACACACACACACACACACACACACACACACACACACACACACACACACACACACACACACACACACACACACACACACACTGCGCCTCAGTCCTTTGGACTGTGAAGCTCAGCATCCTCGTATGAATAAACCATAAACAAACTCACAGGGTTCCCTGAATTTCCAGACTTTCATGTTTTTCAAATTCACTTTTTGCGGACACTTGTGCGAGTGTGTGATAATGGCAGACATCAGAACGAAACCCTTTCCATTGTCTTTATGCCGGCATTGTTTGTAGCAGTACCCTTATTTCTCTGACGAAGATGCCATCAAGTGCGACAACCGACTGGTTGAGCTTTGAGAAATCATCCGTCAGTCAGCCAGGGAGTCTAGTACCCCTCCACTTGGCAGGCTGTCCTTGTATCCTTATATCTCACACATCACATGTTGCATATCTAGCCTGTGGATGTATCAGTCCATCAACCTATAGGGCTTTGCAGTCTTTTCCCTAGCCAATCATATGCCAGTTAAGATGACAAGGTTCGCCCTTTGGCACTAGAGAGAAATCTTTGATATTGAAACAAATTGATACACAAACTGGTAGCAGCTATGAACAGTTTGTCTGAAGGACGTGTAGTCAAACATTCTTTTTACTGATATTCTGGTTAAAGTACATTTCCCTCTTTGCTGAAAGCATAGCTTTACATTCCAAACATTGAAATGACCATAAATATAAAACGTAAAATTATTTGTTTCGCTAAAATAAGATGGTTACCTTATTATATAACCGTGTTTGTGTTCAATAAATAATCACTTAGCCATCTCCTCCCGGTCGTGTCCTAATTCAGCAGCACTCTGTTTGTAGAGCTCAGAAATGTATTGCTTATAGACAAGTCCTGAATATAAATCACTACTTACACATTCTTTTTATGTTAACATTTATTTTAAATGGCAAATGGACATTATTGGGTTTTCAATGTATACTGACAAACAGAAAAAAAAGTACTATTCTGGAAATTTGAATAAAGCTGCCTTTGAGATCTTTTTCATACAATGTGCAACCCTTTCCTAGTATGTACTAGTAGAAGCATGTAGTAGTACGAGTATGTAATTTAATGTATACAGTACATGCACAATATCATTAAGCAGTGTCAGGTAGCTCATTGTGAGATACTGCCCAGGAAATTGCACTCGACGACTTACATTGCACTTGCATTTGCTTTGCTTTGATCCGACTACGGTTGGTATATCTATATGCATGTTAACATGCTAATTTATTCACACAAACGCTGTGTTAGGGTTATTTGCTCTGATCTCTGTTCGTTTGCATCATACTGTGATGTGGCACACGACAGGCAACTCAACACAGTAATGTCAGTCGTATGTATGGATGTATAGGTTTTGAGAGTATGATATCTTATCTATAAAATACAAGGCTATATTCACAAGGTTCTTCAAGAATGACCATGAAATGGCAATGAGGCTCCATACAAAAGTTTTCAGTTGTAAACCTGTGCCAGGAGCTCTCCAGGAGAATTATACGGACAGCATTTACAACTGGTTCTTTATTAGTGTGTTTGTGTGTGTGTTTGTATTTTATATAGACAATAGGAGGATAGAAAAAGAAGGCAGGTCATGTGTCCTTTCCCACTTGTCTATGCACACAAACACACACACACACACACACACACACACACACACACACACACACACACACACACACACACACACACACACACACACACACACACACACACACACACACACACGCATTCACACACACACACACACACACACACACACACACACACACACACACACACACACACACACACACACACAGACATACACTTACAAGCTGCATATCTACACTGCCGCTCCCTTTTTAAGGCTTAAAGGAACGTACAATTTGCATGAGGGATTACATTTGGAGAAGCTTTGTAATTAATGGCTATGGGTGCGTGTGGTAAATGTGTGCCGGATTGTGCATGCATGAGTTTGTGTGTGTGTGCCTGCGTGTGTGCGCACCCACATATACATGGAGCTCCATGAAGCTCAGAATGGCGTTGCCTTGCGCATCAACAACAGTTAGTCTTAGATGGTGTCTTTGGAGGCACATGGGGTTGTGGACTTAGAGCATTATATAAGCAGCAGCAGAGTGGTGTGGGGGGAGAAGGGGGAGTGGATAGGGATTAGAGGGAAAAGAGGATCGGGATCAGGAGGAAAGCAGCGTTGAAACCCAAAAGAGAAGAACAATTAGCAAATGCACACCCAGCCAATGTCAGGGAAGGTGCACAAGACCATGTGTGTGTCGTGTGTGTGTGTGTGTGTGTGTGTGTGTGTGTGTGTGTGTGTGTGTGTATGTGTGTGTGTATATGGGGGGGGGGGGGGGTTCTGTATGTTAAGATTGTAAAAATTGTAGAAAGTGAAGAACGGATGGTTAACAGACCTAACAGATGGTAAAGAAATGGCAAATGGCATATCAATTATTTAAATTGTCCACCCAATGACAGCCAAAGCAATATCTCTGTGTGCTCTCTTACATGTTTTACGTTCAAATGACCCTGCACATGCAATGTTAAACGGACATTCTACGGATACCTGGAGGGGCTATATGTGTAAAATGTCCGAATGCGCCCCTCCAAAGAGAGCGGGACAATTCCCAGTGAGCGGGAGGGCGTGTGGCTGAGGCGTTGATGACGTTTCATCATGCGACTGGCGTTGAACCGGGAGCTGCTTCATACACACTAACAGTTTCTCGTCTTGTCTGTATTTTGCCTTCCAACTTCTTTCTGCCCCCCTCGTCTGTTAATATTGCGGATAGGCCTCAATGAATGCCAGCCCTTGCCTAGAGTATCCAGAGTATCTCTGATACGTGTGAACATGTCTGATGCGGCTTATCTCCGGCGTGTGTTGGTATGTTGCATGTGTGAAAGGGCAACGCCGGATCATCTCCGCACCACATTCTCCGGAGCTAAGCTTAAATCATTTGTCAAAAATGTTGATATAGACTGATTTAATCTATAGAATGGTTATTTCAATCATTTGATCATTTGGAAGGGATTACAAGTGTACTGTTGATTAATGAAACTATTTGAAATACACACTACAATTAGTCAGGCTATTGCCAGACCAAGCTCAATCGTTGCATGTTGGTCTGGGGAAGCTGCTGTCTTTTTCTTCAGCCAAGAGGCGTGATCAATGGGCCTAGTTCAAATGACTCTGTACACAATTGGCTGCTTGCCGTAGATTCGCTGTCATCATTGTGTTATACCAGCCAATAGCGCGCCAGGGGGAAAAGTCAGCTTGGTGATTGTCTACCGCAAAAACATATCGAAACTAGAAAAATAGGCGGGGCTACCCAGTCTAGCCTACAACATCAATTGCAGCCCTGAAACTATTTGAGCAGATGTTTAATCCATTTCCTTTGGGAGCATTCTGCCAACTCTGTAAGGAGTCCCTGTTCATGTAGGGACTTGATGCTGCCATCAAAGTTTAGCATTTAAGATTATATTTAAGCTTATACGACATGTTATTGTTGGACACTGTATTCTTCAGACCTTTTAGTGAGAAATAGTATTGGTATAGTGAGTCAATCCTTGGTATAGTGCATCCAGCTGTTTAGGACTCTTTAGAATTTAGAATAATCTGCAAAACTAAAAAGAACAGCTCACATTGACAGGGTAAGGCCATTCTTTAAAAGGACTAATTAATAAATGGATTGTAACCAGTGACCAGTGACATCAAGAATCTCAGAGAGAGAGAGAGAGAGAGAGAGAGAGAGAGAGAGAGAGAGAGAGAGAGAGAGAGAGAGAGAGAGAGAGAGAGAGAGAGAGAGAGAGAGAGAGAGAGAGAGAGAGAGAGAGAGAGAGAGAGAGCGCGCAAGTGAGCAATAGATTTATAGACAGAGGGATAGAGGTGATAGGGGGCTGACTCAAGATCTCTGGTAGTAAGGGTAGTGGCGATGTTGGGGTCAAGCATACAGTGAACTTTCGCAGGTTCAGGAAAGATATTGATTAAGATAGAGAGAATGTGCATTTTTCTATCTCTGCCCAACTTGTGAGTCCCAGATGCAGTCAGATGATTGGCTGAGCAAAGCAAGCGTTATCTGAAGTGACCTCAGAAAGAAGAATGGCTCAGCAGCACTATCAAAGCAACATTCATTCTTAAATTGATTTGTTATTCTGGGTATCAACAAAATTACGTTTGCCAAGCTGCAACTAGCAACGGTTAAGAAATACAATTAACAACAACAGATTTCACTTATGGCAAATAACTTCACAAATGTCCATCTTAGATAGACAACCTTCTCTGTTGTAAAACACTGAAAACTACATTAAATAAAAACGGCAAGGTTGTGCAAGCCCCATTCCTCAGTCATGATTTTTATTGGAACAAATATATACATGTTGGCAGAGGATAGCAACACTTTAAACAACAAATACAAAACAACTGAACTGACTGAATATGTAGTCGTGATTGCCTGGTTAGAAGTGAATCGGTCCAAAACACTGTTCTCCTGTCTCACCCAGAGTGTACACATATTCTGAGGCATGAGGAACGAGTAAATAATGTATTTTTAAGATGACTTTGTGTTTATTCAAACCCAACCCTATTTTACCCTAAATTTGGGTCGAAGGGACCAATGCAGACAACTCTAATTGGAAAATGCCACATATTTGCTTCAAACCCCAAAACCATTCATTATGTGCCTGAAAAAAAAGGACCTTCATTTGCCTAACCTTCGAGGGTCTCTTGAAATGTTGTTCCTGAGACTAATAGTCCTGGGTCATTTTTGTGGAAACATGGCTTATGGCCTCATCTTCCTCACTCATCACTGGACGAGGTTCCAAAGTTGGTGTCCGCCTTGGTCCCGTGGACCCTAAATAATGGGAATATAGGATAACGGTTGACGTCAGAAGTGACCCTTTGACCTATGATCAGAAATTGATCTTTTATGAAAATACACAATACTTAAAGACCAATTTATTTAATGGTGTAATGTTATTTATGCCGCTCGGGATTTCTCAACGAAACCAAAACAAAAGTTATTGTTTGATGATGTTGTGAAGTTGCATGGAAACTGTTGGCTTTACTGCCATGTCACCATGTCATCTATCTGATGAGACTCATGTCCTCGGATGAGTTGACAATGAATACAAGCAACAAGTACTCGTTGAGATGTAGACACTGTTTAGATTGGATTGTTGGGGCATTCTATATTCAGATTTCTGTACTCGGATTGATTCTATACAGGAATTTGGACTGCCATCTTCTCTGCAGGTAACAGCCAGCAAAAAAATGTCCTCCCGTGCATCGTCATGTTTTGGTGATGAGTGTGCATAGAGTGAACACTGGCCATTCACAGGCGGCCTGCTGTCAATGTGTTGCTCATAGCAACACATTGAAATAGCATTTCACCAATTTTAAATATAAAAATAAATGACACTGATGACGTTGTTCTCTCAGACGGAGGAAAAATTCTAATTAATAATGACCTGCCCAAGTAAAGTCTGTGTGCGGGAAAGAATGCATTAGCTTGGTGGTTGGCATGAGACACTTATAGCATAAGGGTAACTAGTAAGCTGGATCGATGTGTAAATTTTAGCTCTGCTGAATTACTGTTTTTGCGTATTTCCTAGGAAAAAAATCGTCCATGACATTTTGGACCAGACCGGCCCAACTCATTCGATAATGCACATCTTTTCTGTCTTTTCAGTATCTTGAATGTGTATACCAACTGTTCCACTCTTTAGAACCACGTACCTTAAGCCATTCAATGAGTTAACGGGAATCCTTGAGAGTGGACACATTAAACACTTCCAAAACGTGTAATTATCGACACTACAAAAGGGTATACTCCACCACTCCATCACAGTAATTCAGCATCTAACCAAACCTATCTAACCAATCTAGCGTCTGTCAGGGCCACCAGGGCCGATACCCATTGGTTATGAAACCCAAAGAGAAGTGATTGGTGTCAGTGTCAATCGGGCCGCTGATCAACTGGTTTTATGGGCCGGTCAGACCAATATAAAAATAATTTAAAGTGTCGGGACGGTCCGCCCAAATAGCACGTCGGCCCACTGGGAAAATGCCCAGTATGCCCGAAGGCGAGTCGGTCCCTGATGCCATCAACATGAAACCTCACCAAGGTAACCAGGTAAGGACCATTATCCTAAGGCCCAATCCCATTTCTACCCCTTACCCCTTCCCCTTACCCCTTCAAAATAAGGGGGAGGGGTAAGGGGAAGGGGTAAGGGGTAGAAATGGGATTGGGCCTAAATTAAACTACGTATTTCTGTGGGTCAGCCATTGTTGTAGAAAATTTGGATAATGATAACAACTCAACAGAATATAGAACATAGGTCTAGTTGTTTTTAGATAATTTAAGGCAGGCATTTCCCATAATATACCTGTACAGTTTTGCTGTTGTGGCTGTGTCACAAACATCAATGCTCTATCTTCTCAAATCTTTCTTTGCAGTCAATTACGACAGAAAGAGCCTAAAAATATGTCCCTCTCAACCAAACAAATCTCACCAACTTTAGCTATAATAGAGTTAGTATCTGTGTGTGCATGTGGTTGCTCTTTGTGGGTCTTTGTATGGAAATAAGATATATAAATATTTGGTCTTTGCGTGTCTTTGTATTAGATTGTGTGTGTGTGTGTGTGTGTGTGTGTGTGTGTGTGTGTGTGTGTGTGTTTGTGTGTGTGTGTGTTTGTGTGTGTGTGTGTGTGTGTGTGTGTGTGCAGTGTTGTTTGGGCAAGCTACTTGCTAAATGTAGTGAGCAATGCATTAAATAAAGCTTCACTACGCGGAAGCTTCCCCAAGGAAATGTAGCACGCTAAACTACAAAACAGGGCAAAAGTGGTTCACTACATCAGAAGCTACTTGTTTTTCCATCAACTTCATGATTATTCAATGCTATCTCTGGGATCAATATACTTGTCTTTCAAACAGATACCGGGTAAAAATATTCCAGTTCAATCGTTAGTGACACAATTTATTAAACACTAACCGGAGAACCTAACCATGATTGCCATGCCAGATTGACAGGTGTTTACGGGATTAAAGAAGCTCTCATTCCAATCGTAAGCGAAGTCAACCTGGAGACAAAGTTCCCTGTGCCGTCTTTGCATCCACTTTGTGTGTCGGGTCTTTGTGTGTGTGCGTCAATGGTCGGAGCAACAGCTCATGATAGGTACGTGGTGTCCCCGTCATACGGAAGCAGTAATATTGACATAGAACATCTCACGTCTTCCAATGTTTATCATCGGGTACTTACACTTATTTATTTCATACTGCAGCAGAAAGCTCCACTGTGCTCCACTGTGCGGGAAATGTACCTTGTGTTGACGCTAACATGCTACTGGATCAATAAAAGAGCTAAGCTATTTGATATAGAAAACAGTGACTTTACCAACACATTACAGAAAAAAGTAGTTAAACTAGTAAGGTCACTACTTGTAGCAATGCTACTGCCCCAAAATGAGTGTGTGTTTGTGTATTGTGTTGTCTAAGGGGGTCTATAAAGCGAGACAGAGGACACAAACAGTGGGCTTTGGTGAACAAAGCCTCTCCACTGACCTGATAACAGCACAAAGCACTTTACAGTCTGGGAACCCGATGTAAAAAACACAGGCTCAAGAAACTCACAGTTACTTTCTTCACTGCATTTAGTTGTCGGGATCGTTTTTTTACCCATATGAAAAACATACAGTTTATGTAAATCAGGTAGTACAGACAAAATTCAGAGACAAAACACTTTCACTGTAGATCTTTGTACATTTCACTAAAAACGCCTGTATCAATGCTCAATAGATGTTGATTCAATGCCTTTACCACACAAACACACTGCAGCTGCTGAAGCTGTACACAGACCGATCGCTCCTGGGTCAGCAGAGCCTTGATATGCTCTGGTCGCTTCATTAAACCAAACCTTTTTGGTATTGGTATTTGATAAACAGGAAATTCCACTATTTGCAAACACATCGTTCTTATTACTCAGTGAAGCGGTAGTTTGAAGGGGGGGGAGCAGTGAAGCGCACGGGAAAACAAGGCAGGAAAGGTTGTCTTCAAACAAACTGCTTACCAGTGCTGACTGCTGGTAGGGGTAAGCCCCCCATGGGATGTGAGATTGTGTGTGTGTGTGTGTGTGTGTGTGTGTGTGTGTGTGTGTGTGTGTGTGTGTGTGTGTGTGTGTGTGTGTGTGTGTGTGTGTGTGTGTGTGTGTGTGTGTGTGTGTGTGTGTGACATACAGGTACACAGAACAACACAAGCAACACAAGTTTCAGAGGTGTTGTAAGGACAGTAGGAGAGAGAGAGAGAGAGAGAGAGAGAGAGAGAGAGAGAGAGAGAGGGTGAGTTTGCAGTTAGCTTTGATCGGATATCTCCTTTATATTGTCTTTGTGTTTGCATGCATGCAAGCACAATCAGTCACAGCAGGCAGCAGGCGTACACAAACACACACACACACACACACACACACACACACACACACACACACACACACACACACACACACACACACACACACACACACACACACACACACACACTACTCCGTTAGGATTCACAAGTCAATTTGCAAATAGGACCTTTTAATGGCTTGATTTGCATACAGTGTGACATTATCTCCAACTAGATTGGAGCTTTCTCTAAGATTGCATCATGTCAACCCTGAATGATATTAACTTCCTCAGAGACTAAAGGGTACTCATTTACCCATGAATGCTGATGATAACTAACACATTACGCAAGCCAAAAAAGTTAATTGCTCTCTTTTAATGTCTGATGGTAGAGGAGATATGCTGCTAATGCCCACATGTGTTCTTAAATGTTTAGCAATAAATGATCCTGGATGTGCAGATTTGAGCGAGATTTGTCATAGAGAAACACAATCAACGTTTTTCATTGTGCTGTATCCATGACATTTGTAAGCGTCAAATTGGCACTACAACAAAGCAGGTGTTAGTTAAAGCATGCCAACGGACAGAAGCTTGTCTCAGTCTGAACATAAGACTAATGATCCTTGTCTCTGAACAGGAGAGTAATGCAGCATCAGTTAAGTCTAAGAGAGCATTTTATCTGTGAATGCTTGTATGATGTTGTTTGGCTTGCGTTGTAATAAAACGTGCATGGTTGTTTTTGTTTTAAAGCCCAATCCTAGCGGAAATCTGAACTGGATTGATTTGTTTGCATAAAATAGTATTTGAGTAAAAACCTATATGCCCTGTTTAGATAAAGTAAGAAGAACAATATTTGTTTTTGGAATGTTGTGGTGTGAAAGGTAAGCAGCTGAATGTGTTATATAAACCCTAGACCTCCAGGTATCCCGGCCCAACCAATATGCCTCAGGTCAAACCCTCAAATGGCCTGAAATTAATTTAAAATCATTATTGTGATGGAAGCGGGAGTGATGATAGATGCCACATGGACCAGCCCAATGCATGCGTGTGTGGACGCAGCCCTCATCCACTCCATGTCCCCAAACAGATGCGCTCTGGTAACCATTGAGGCGGATGCAAAACAATGAAGGGATGCAATATTGAAGTACATTTAAACATTGTGAAAATGGAAATAAATGCTAAACACCACCGTGTCCGCCAGTACGCCATCGTTCAACATCATGCAAGCAATCCTAAATTAAACGCATATCAAACGCGCGGTATTTTCCCTTCTATTTTTGAGCTGTTTCTACTGTTCTACTGCGGTTGGATCATCTGAGAAGAATAAAGTGTTGAATTAATACTAACCCTTGCACAGTTAAAAAAACACGAGACTACTGATAATATTACTTAATGATACATTACTATTGTGTAACAGACATATCTTCAAGTTGCCCTCCATCCACAAAAATAGCAAAACAGAAGAGATGAATGCACGGTATGACATGACAGCCAATCCAACCATCATCCTGCGACTCGTTTATGGTTCATGTTGAAGAGAGGAGGGAGTCGGAGCACAGCAGGTCGTCAGAGGACGGCGATCAGAAGTGATAGACCGCAGCATCAATAAAGTCGCGAAAACGTTTTTTTTTTTTGCCTCTCTCGCTTTCTCCCTCTCGTGTTCTCTTTTTTTAAATATTATTATAACCTCAAGCCCAACAACACAGACGTAAGTGGTGATCCGGCGTGTCTCTGAACAGCGAGGCTGTACATGACCTGGTAGAACACGATCCAATAAACCAGGTTATTGAAGAGCTTCGTAGACACACACACAATCCCATGTTGTGTTGTTATCTACATTGAATGGAAAGTTGGATGGTTTCATCTTACATTTAGATCCCCTTCGTGGACGATCACTTTTTATACTTAAAAACAACTGAAACTGCTTTTATAGGCTGTAGGCTAGCCTACAAGTACACACTTATCTCAGCAGTGCGATTTTTGAATATTTGGCAGTGAAAAAAATATTGCAATCTAGCCCCTAAATGCACCAGCCTATAAGACCTACATATTGCCTGGAATCTTTGTTGGAGCGCAAGACACAACATCACTTAAATGCATTTCGATAAGGAATCAGCACAATTTATATAGCCTAATCATATCTGACAAATTAACGCTATTCCACATAACCTGTGACTATATACAACATATAGTCGAGGCACTACAATAACTCCTGCACGTGTTCGCAGTGTTTAAATTAATCCATCCAGTCAACAGAGCTTTCCTAAAGTCATCAAATAATAGAACTTACCACAGTTAAAACAGCGGTCTGTAGTCCCCCGTCCGAACACTGACCGACTGAACGGCTCGTCCTCCTATAGCTCTCTCTCTCTCTCTCTCTCTCTCTCTCTCTCTCTCTCTCTCTCTCTCTCTCTCTCTCTCTCTCTCTCTCTCTCTCTCTCTCTCTCTCTCTCTCTCTCTCTCTCTCTCTCTCTCTCTCTCTCTCTCTCTCTCTCGCTCTCTCGCTCTCTCGCGCGCTCTCTCTATCGCGCTCAATTGGCGCAGTTTTGAAATGACCGCTGATTGGTGCATCATGGGCAATGAAGCCTGATTAAATGGTTGTCCCCAATCCCCACATCAAAACACAACAGGACTGCCTATCAACCCTCCCTCACAGCACATGAAGCCATACAAAAGTGGAGAAGTGAAGAACTGTAGTCCAGTTATCAGTAAGCAGCCCAGATACAGAAGAGAGGGGACAGGGCTTTTTATAAGTTGTTCAATGCAATGTAAGATAAAGTGTCACGTTTATAAAGCCCATAATAATCAACTCGGCGACAAAACCATAAGCATTCCACAACATCATATGGAAACCTCACAGCCTCCAGAACAGGACCCTCTCATATTCCGCTGTTTGTTGTTAGATTGTGTGGTCGATAGCAGCACTTTCGATCTACTGCAGCTTAGAAGCATTAATACAGAAGTAGTGAATAGTGACTGCGCGGTCAATTCAGCATTTACAAGGCATTGTTCTTTAGGAATACTCATTACTATGCTATTCAGTTATAAATTATTATTATGATAATGACAGTAGGGTTTACAAGATAATTTATAAAGCGTAAATTGATCATTTAAGCTATTTTCAACCTATTAATTATGCTTAATAACATTTAATAATAATATACAATAATTCATAATTTAGGTAATTAGCCATTAGTTATTAGTTAGGTAGGCTATGTTGTGTGAACTCAAAGTGAAGACTATACATGTCTCATTACTATGTATTAATACTTATTACTTGGTACTGCTGCAATCCTCTCAATGTCATTTATGAATGCTTATAAGGCATAGAGAGCGACTCCTCACCATAGTAGTAGATAACTTTGTGGTCCCCGTGGGGCAGTTGGGTTGGCGGCACAGCCGCACTTCATGACAGGACATCAGACCTATGACACAAACAAATAGTCCATACATCAGACACCGACCGACATAACATACATCACACACTACAGTACAATATACACCCTTGAGTGTGACCAGGCCACCTGGACATCTTGCTTATTTTGACAGATTTAAGGCTTTTATGGCTTGTGGTACAAAAGAGAATTTGGATCTGTTCTTGGTCATAAGGGGAAGGCAGAAATTACGACCAGATAGCAGTAGTTTAAATGGGATGCTGGGGGGTGTGTCAAATACAATGTTATTGGCCTTTCTCACCAGTCTTTTTTTATAAATGTGTTCAATGCTCGGAATATGATCCAAAGTAACTTGCTGGCAGTTGTAACTGTTTTTCTGATTGTCTTTGTCTGTGACTCAGTGGCATTTCCGAACCAACAGGTAATACAGCAACTTAAAACAGTTTCAATCAATGCATTGTTATTGACATTAAAAATAAGCAGGGGGGATAACCTCACACAAAGCAAACTTAACTATGCTTTCTACCTTAACTAATCATGAATTGTCTTATTAATAATGGAATTATGAATAGCTTACTAATATCATGTATGAACAATGCTTCATAAATCACTTTTTACTGGACTACTGCTTTATAAGAGCCAGTGAGCCTAAAATAGTTTTTTTTTTTGTTTGAACGTGGTAACATCTCTTAATTATCATAAACCTATCCATGCCATTTCATAACTGTTTCTGAAACAAGATAGTTATCTAGAGGAACCAGTAGTAAAAGAACACTATGTTTTTATTAGTCTCGGCCAACAGTTTGTAAGCGCTCCACTCTGCGTTGAATGCAAGGAACTTTCTTTTGGAGACGTCGAAGTGCCCTTTATGGTGTTTTTCCACTAAACTATACTGGTACTGGATACTACACTACACTGGTCCAACACGGTCTGAGTCCTCAGCGTGGCTGGGGCTTGTGTTTCCATTGCATCAGAGTTTCCTATAGAAGGCTGTGAGCGCAAAAACATTGATTTTGGTCGCGTTGCGTTAACGTAACTGATATATTGACACGTTAACGTCACCAAAATTGACGCGCTAACTCAGGGTTTCCCAATAATTAGATCGCGATCGATTGCAAAGGTAGTGCGGGCAGATCGTGTGACAAAAATTGATGAAAATTGTCTGTCAGACTTCAACAAATGGTTTCAAGACTTTTCTTGACTGATGTCAATTGTTACATTTATGTGCTATCCATTGAGGGAAGATGTTGAGGTTGATTTACTGACAAAATTGCAGCACTGTTTCACCTGAACACGTCTGCAGTTAAGGACGAAATTTTGATAATAAAAGCTGATATCGAGCTTAATTCCAGGGCTCATTGACAATTACTCTTGTCAATTACTTACTCCCGAAGGAAAAGTATCCAAACATGAGGAAATGTGCTACCTCCTTGACATTATTTCGCTCTACTTATTTATGCCAGTCAGCCTTTTTCCAAATGAAGATTATTAAGCCTAAATACCGTTCCACCATGAGTGATGGTCCTTTGGGGGCCTGCTTGAGACTAGTTACAAGCAGCTGCTCTCCGGACTACGCAACCCTCGATGACTCCATTCAGTGCTAGGTATCAAAAAACAGATAAATAAATATATGTGTAGTATTTTTTAATGTAGCTAGATCATTCTGACCTCGTCATTTTGAAAGTAGATCACAAAACCGAGAAAGTCTTGGCACCCCTGCTTTAAATGTTCCTGCCGCAAGGAATTGTGGGATGGCATTATCTCTTCCCTTTTCGTAAAGGATGTTCCATTATGCTAAAGGGGATAAATAAGGAAACATTGAAGCACCTTTCCTTAGCATTAAGATAATTCAAACAGCTTTTATCATGGCTGCCACTCAAATACAAAAACCTCCTCAAGCAAAAAAGACCATTCGACCACAGCCGAAGACCTTTCACCTGGAACCCGAGATTGTAATGGAATGTAAACATAACCGTGACACTGTTACAGGTGTAATCCCCCTTAATGTGTAGGGGGATTGGAATGGCTAGTTAGGCACTTCTGAAATAAAATTGCACATTTTGTATTTTCGCTAGATGGTTTGTTACACAGGACCATTTAGGAATTCTTCATTGAAAACTTTTAAGAAAAGGGGAGGCACTTTCAGAAAATACCTTGAAGGTGGATGAACCATCTGTCTATAACCGTCTACCAAGCATCAAGTTTGGTGTGCATTACTGTGGTTTGGCCACAGGGGCATGACGCAAAGCCTTGCAAAATGGCTTCACGCATGATCATGATCTCGTGAATCCAGCGGCCTTGCAAGGTCCGATCAACGGAGATACAAGGTATAAAATAAGAATTGCCATACATTTCAGCTTTTCGCCGAGATTGTGAAAATAAGGCATGTGCTGCTTTCCAAAGCAGTTTCACTAGCCTCGAGGCTACAGGCAAACCAAGCAGCCTGCACCAATGGTGATCTTCCAAACGGCTCACAGTTTGCTTTGAATTGGCATCATTTTAATAAAGCCATCCGCTATTTAGCACCCAAGATACACACTATTTTTTTCTTGCTTTTCAAAAAACTATGACTGGCTGAGCAACATTTATAAAGTTCAAGTCAGCTGTCACTACTAATTGAGAAAAGTGATTAAAGGGGACATATTATGCCACCAGTTGTGTCCACCTAGATCTGTGCTGGATAGATGAGCAACGTTTACTTCTGTGCACTGGGTAGGCTTGCAGACTGCTCATCTATCCAGCACAGATCTTGGTGGACACGCCCACTAGTGATGTCATATGGGGCCGATTTTCTAAACGGCTTGTAAGGCTAAGCACACTCACACCTGGTGGTATAATATGTCCCCTTTAAGATTGAGCTACACCTTGTTTCCAATCAATCAGTGAGTGACAGAAGACTGTGATTGGACGTAGACAACAATCAAAAGCGAACTTCAGCAGCTAAGCTAACTTGACTCTGCATAAACACAGTTCTGTTTTTCTTGGATTTTCAGTCGCTAGCTGCTCCAGGCTCAAGGGTTTACTGCAGTGTCTCACAATTTCTAGAATGGCTATTATCATAAGGTTTTTTCTGCATGTTTTTAACAAAGAACTTTATCAGCTGTCAATGAGTATATTAAAAAAGTGAGAATATTAAGTGTGAGCATATTAAGGCATTTGTTATGCTTCTTCCAGGGTACTGCAGTTGTGTCTACTGTTCACTGGGGGATGCCAACAACATGGTGAGTTTATCCTAAAATGTCAAGTTAAAAACGCTAGTATCATGTGGTAATGAGTATGCTTAACAGCCTACAGGAAAGGATTGACTGAATATTACAATGGGCTGGAGAAGCCTAACTATGTTCTTTGGCAGATTGGATATGAGCCCAAAGAGCCCCAGCAGGATCAAATGCAGCAGGCTCAAAGCTACTGAGGCCAGCACTAGGCACCAAGCTAAAATGGCCAGCAGCAGCAGGCTCCAAGCTACTATGGCCAGCAGAAGCAGGCTCCAAGCCACAGTGGCCAGAAGCCGCAGGCTCCAAGCTACGCACGTAAGGAGCGGCAGCAGGCTCCAAGCTCCGGAGGCCAGCAGCAGCAGGCTCCAAGCTACGCACGTAAGGAGTAGCAGCAGGCTCCAAGCTACGGAGGTAAGCAGGCTCCAAGCTACGAAGGCAAGCAGCAGCCTGCAAGCTACGGAGGCCAGCAGGAGCAGACTCCAATCTACGGAGGCAAACAGCAGCAGGCTCCATGCTACGGAGGCCAGCAGCAGCAACAGGAGTGGGCCTAAAACTGATCCTTGTGGGACACCCATTTAAACTTCTAGCAAGGATGAGGTACAGTTATCTAATGCCACACACTGAGTTCTACCACTCAGGTAATTAGAAAACCAATTTAGCACAGTGCTACTAAAACCTATGCTTTGCAATCTTTGCAGAAGAAGGTAATGCTCCACTGTGTCCTTTTTGTCAACTTTTAACAGCAATTAATTGTCGGCATTAAAATATACTAGAATGATCAATTAGCAGGCCGTAGCCCTACAGGAAATGATGCAATAATTAGGGGATTTTTAAGTCAAGGACAGTAACAAGTAAGCTATAGACCTGGGGTCTCTTTTATTTTAAAGAGGGTCTAAAATGACGAATACAATTTACAATTTGGGGGCTCCAATCTTACAAGAAGTGATTTAAAGCCTCAGCAAATGCTCCATCTCATGGACTCACCCAGTGGCTCGCTTGCAAGATTGTAATCTGAATTTCTTCCCAGACCTACAGCCTACCCATCCAACATTCATATCTGAGAATCAGATTGGTCTTTCATAGCAAAATTTGAGCGAAATGCACATTAACTACTTTTAAACTCATAAGGGGCATGGTGATGGCTCCTTTTGACCCCAGACTTGAAAAACTAGCTGTGTTTACACACCTTTAGTCATTTCCATCTCCATCCCAACGAGAATGGGGAACAAGAAACTGCCCGCTGTTTTATGCCCATTTACTCTAAAAGTTCCCCTGGGTTTATGAGTCAGGGTAAGGATCCGCCTTTTCGCTAAGCGACCCAAGATTTTTACAGAACGATCCCAAGATGGGACCCTCTCTTTTCTACAAATTTAGATAAACTTCTAGCAATGGCTTCGGTTCCCTATGTATTTCAATGAGGTATGATGATGCTTTGTGAGCCAAGTCGTGTTCTATGGAGATGAGGCTAGTGTGCTCTATGCTGCCTAGCGTTTGTAGTGTTCGGAGTTTGGAACAACTTGCTGGTGTGGAAGTGCTTCTGCTTCTGCTTTTTAATACTGCTCCAGTGGTAAATATTTTAATTGTTGAAATTGTTATTAGCGATAGTAGTTATTTGTTTGTATTTACATGTTGAATCTATAAAAAGCAACAAGGCACAAAATATTTCACAACAAAGCAATGTGTATTGCTTTCCACCTGCAATTTTTAAATACCCCGCGCAGTGTGTGAACGCAAAGGAATGTAGGTATTTTGGCTCATTGAGGATCCAGCGATGCATCCTTGAAAACTCTCGGAATTCCCAAAAATAAAGAACTCGAAAAGGGCATGAATTTCCAAGTGTTCTCAACATTGTAACTTGTGCTAGGTGTTCTATGACGTGGCGTCCTTAAAAGGGCGGCCGTTGAGCATTCTTTCTTCACATAGACCTCTGAAGAATAAGTCCTGCCATGTCTATGGGGAAATAACATGTTTTTTTTGAAAGATCGTACATAACAAGCTCTATAGGTACTGATGAATTAAAAGCTGTGTCAGGTTTTGAACTACACACTTTTTCCATCTAGTTTCGACTGGATTTTTTGATTGTCTGTGCCGTTAAAGCAGTATTAATAATCGTTTACTACTTTAACAATTTAACTACCTGACAATCCAAAAACCCAGTCAAAACTAGATGGAAGGAAGGGACTTTGTAGTGGCGGCCTGATGGTATTAACTACAAAGACTTATGCAGGGGATGGCTGAGATCTGATGTGATGTGGTTGGCTTTCCTTTTGTTTGTGTGTGTGAATTACAGATAATTAAGTTTGATTATTGGCAATTGTTTTACTTGCTGGGTTATTGTTCCTGGAGAGCTTTGATTTACTCTTAAGAGGACTGCATTTCTAAAGCGCTTTTCTAACCAGTGGCCAATCAAAGTGCTTTACAATATTGTCTAACATTCATGCACAGATTCAAACAACAACGGCAGAGTCAACCAAGCAGGGCGACAGCCAGCTCGGGAACAGTCAGGGTGAGGCGTCTTGTTCAGGAACACCTCGACAGCCCTAACCGATGAAGTTGAACCAGGTTGAGATATTGAACATGAACATTGAGTCAGTGTGGTGGGAGAAGGACAGGCAACTGTCAATCTCCACACCCAGGTACCTGAAGGTCTCTGCCTGCTCCACTGCCTGCCCATGCAGCCTCAGGGTTTCAAAGACGGGGTGTTCGCTTCCCCCAACAGCACAATTTCTTAGTTTTAGCGATGTTTGGTTCTAAGGAGCGAGGGAGTTCATGCCCCTGACGTGAGCTACTAGGGCCATTTCCTCTGCATTCTTTAGCAGTTAGAAGTCCATGTTGTTGTTGCAGGTGATGTTGTTTGTGTAGATAGAAAATAAACGGAGGGATAAAACACAGCCCCGGGGGACTCCTGTGTTTAAAATGTTTCTGGATGTAAAACCATTGACCACGACATGTTGTGGTCTATCCAATGAAAAAAGTATTTTATCCATAAAATCAGAGTTTGGTTGACCTCTAATTCAAGAGGGCGGTTGCATAGAATGTGTGAGTCACCCGTGTTAAAACCAGAAGAAAGTGAATGAAATCTGTGTGTGTGGTTGTGAAGAGTCCAGGTGCTAGCATACGGTGTCCAGAAGAGTGAGGCAGGCATCATCCACCCCTCGCTTTGCCTTATAGGCAAACTGCAGAGGATGTAGTCGGTCTGCCACCATAGCACTGAGATCGTCACACAGCCCTCTCTCCATGCACTTAAACAGTATGGAGGTTAGTGATCTTTGTGAGTTCCACGATATTAGATGGCATCTGTTCACCAGATGTTATTTTCTTCTCTAGGATTCTTTTCATTTGATGAACCTCATGTCTGAGGTCTTCTATGTCACATTCATAAATAGAAGGAAATGCATATAGAGCATCAAAATAATGCACTACATTTAAGGCTTGGATACCCATCATTATCGCACAATTTGGTTTTGAGTATCTTCTATTGAGCTCATTCAGCATGTTATCAAGGACTGGGTAGAATATTCTAGCGGGAAAACTGACCTTGGTCGGCTCAGAACGCTCACCTAATGGGGGCATCCCGCTAAGTCCATCTAGCCTTTTGTCTTGCTTGTCTTACATTTAATTGGTTCTGTTTCAACACTGCATTGTTCAGGTGTATTTAAAACTTCCTATTTTTTTTTTGCAGAACTTGGGCTTCAACTAGTGACAGCAGAACACAAATCAAGAGTTAGGGACTGGAGAATGTCAGAAATACTTCTTGCATCACCAAAAATCTTATTGCGTGTGACCAAAAGTGCAATAAACTGCAGATCAATTAGGGCAAACAGGCCCCGTGCTTCAACAGCTTTTCCTATCCATCATACATTTCCTTCACACTTCCTTCGTTAAGCCATTTGATGTGGACATAAGAGCCAGACATAAATGTATATAGGAAAAAAAAGAAATACTGCAAATGCGACAAGGGTGGCCAATGGGGTGCATATTATTCTTGGTGAAGAAAGAGACAAAGAAACATTTCTAAACAATGCCAATAACTTGTTTTAATGTTTATGAGATGATGAAAACATATTAAAAAAAACATTTAAATTATAAAAGATTTTTTGATTTGAAATGTAATGTTTTCTCATGAAACAAATTCAGTCACGTCAATTTCAAGTCTAATACATTTTATTTGTGTCACCCTAAATCACAGTTGTGATGGCTTCACATTGTAGAACTCTGGCTGATCCGAAGATGCCGATACAAATTTCCCAGTAAGGAGTAAGAGTCCAAAAACGAGTTTATTCAACAACAATGTGGATTGTAGGAGCGGTCAGTAAATCAACGCGCATTCATCCTTTCGTAGCGTCACAATGCGATCTTTTATTGCATAACCGTAACAGCTAAATAAATTAAACCCATCTTTATCAGAAAACTTGCTTCATCTCGTAATGCGGTTGAAATTCGTTTGCCCGCTCTCTAGCCAAAACACCTGTGCTCAGGTGACGCCTACATAATATGAGTTACCAACTCCTGACATCATCAATGCATCATCATCATCATTTTATGTCAACATGATCAATAGTATTTCATGATAAGTTACTCACATGAATATGATAAATATGACACAGTTAAAACACAAATCAGTATAATGGCTTCAACATGGATACTTCAACACACAACCGTCTCCTGGTAAACGATATTCAATAAAGCAGTTCCTAGGAAATAAACACTCTCTGACAGGCTGCTGGCCTTTAAAGCCCACAGCCAATCTTGATTGGTTGACTACACCACTGAGCCCTGTGCTGAATGGTGTAGTCCAACATGTTTCTTGACTACACCTCTTAGCCCTGTGCTAAATGGTGTAGTCCAACATGTTTCTGGACTACACCTCTTAGCACTGTGCTAAATGGTGTAGTCCAACATGTTTCTGGACTACACCACTGAGCCCCGTACATATCAAATTAACTTGACTTGTATTGTATTGCATCAGCCTCAATAGAAAATATAAACATATGTATAGCAAAACAACACATATAACATAATAAAAAACGATGTAACGCTAAATGTACCGAATTTAACTACTACATATGCTTAGTAAATACCAGTTACATAAGCCTTGACCCTTAATAAAAATGATTTCCCGCTATGTTTATGAAAGCATCAATAATATACAGACTGCCCCCCCTCTAACACTCCCCTCTCCTGAAACATGAAAGAGAGGGCTGAGCCCAAGGGACCTCTCCTCCCTGGACCCCTGTGGGCCTCCATCACACCCCCTCACCCCTAATCTCAGCAGCATATAGTTCTTGCGGAAGAGTAGTTTGTATTTATATTTATATTACATTGTTGAATACCTGATGGGTATTCTAATCAATAACGAGCCATTAGTGTGCATTATTTTCAATAATGGGACACCTCTCCTTTTAACAGTTCTGAGTCCATGTGCTACCCCATTAAAAACAACGGTTCAACACAACTATTAATGAGATAATTCCTTGAAAACGCGGAAACAACACACTTTGAGCGCTAACAGCCGATGTGGTCTTTGAACAACGAATGACATTATTAATGACGGTAATTAAAACCTAATCATGTTGGTGACAGTGGTGTAAGCAGAATAAACCACCTCAAAGCTGTGCCTTGGCATACAATGGAGGACAGGGATGGTGATGTGGCTGAGGCAGTGCGCAGCTTGCTTACCAACGCTGAAGAATATTATTAACCACTATTAGGACACTCCATTGTGGTTTAATCCTATCCTATTTCCACAATCTTATTCCTGATTTCTCGTCTCCATGGAGAACAAACTGGTCGTAACTAATGGAGGGTTAATGCATTAACGATGAACCACGTTTGTCTGTGAAGAACTTGTTTGGTCTGCACCAGCCTTGAGACATGTCCTTCTGCTGGAGTAAGCGGCCGCTTAGCCGGCTCACAGGTGAAATCAGAGTGAAGAAACATCTAGAAGGAGCAAAGATAGAGGGATCCCTTCTTCCAAGGATGGTTAGCAGTGCAATGGGTGCCATAATGGGCAGACATAACAAGTAAAACAGAGTTTGAAGAACTAAGAAAATAGAAAAGGAGTAATGTCCATCTACTGGTATAGCGGTGGGCGGAGCTGGGAGTGACTGGTGCCCAGTCATGACCTAGTACATGTTTTTACATCCAACAGATACACTTCCACTTTGGCTTGAATTGTAAACTACTATATCAGACGACGAGGATGATAGTCACACACTATTAGTATTATGAAGTAATATGGAGACATGTAGATGCTCCACTTTCTTTGAAGTCATGCAGAATTATGGATTCACCACACACACACACACACACATTCCCACATGTCCATCTTCCTACTGGAATGACACCATGTTTGTGTCAGAGTGGCTCTGTGTCGAACATGCTGAGTGGGAGCCACTTGAAGTGCTCTGACAAACACACAGACACCGGCTAGGGCACAGGCTCCTTTAGGCGGCCACACACTTGAAGGGGAGAGTAAACGTCATGGGGCCTACTCTGCAGCAGCGTACTCTCTGCCTGGCTCCAAGCTATAAGTCCAGTACTGTCACGCCTGCTGCTAAGGTTGAGGACCCAAAATGCACAACACAAAGATTATTTTCCAAACGACAGGTTTTACCCACACAAAGCTCTGGATACATGAAACACGAGGCACAATGTGCACACAACAACAGAAACAATGATCGAGCAAGGAACTGAACCAATGCAACGACTTAAATACACATGGCTAACAAGACACAGGTGGGCAGGGAACAAGGTAGAACATTGGGCAAGACAACAATCATCCTCAAACTAATAACTACACTCAGGAGGGCAGGGAACAAGGTAATGACGAGGATAGTAGGCGGACCTCAGGTGAGGGGCGGAGACACAGAATCACAAGAAAAGGGAAACCTCAGGTGGACGGACGGGATGCTGGCTGGATTGCTTGGTAGGGCAGCCTGGACGACGGCGGAACCAGCAGGGCAAGTCAGGAGGGCGGCCGCGCAGCTGACCAATAGGTAAAGCAACCACCTGAGGTCCGCACGATGGTTGGGCAAACCTGGGTGTGGGCTTGGGATCGCTGGACTCAGCAGGTGAACCGGACTTGGTAGCGGGGAATGCGCGGTGGGCTTGAGACTGCTGGGCTTGAGAGCGGGCTCGGAAGCGTTAATTGGGGACTCGGGACTGGACTCCGGGGCTGGGACCTGGACTGCTTCAGGGGAAACGGGGGACTTGGGGGGCTCCGGGGCTGGGACCCGGACTGCTTCAGGGGAAACGGGGGACTTGGGGGGAAACGGGGCTGGGACCCGGACTGCTTCAGGGGAAACGGGGGACTTGGGGGGCTCCTTGGCTGGGACCCAGGCTGCTTCGGGAGACGGGGAACTTGACTCTGGTGCAGGGGTCGGAAACCTGGAATTTAGGGCTGGGACTGGCCTTAATCTAGGAGCCGGAACTGGGCTGGATCTCGGAGCGAATTCCGAATGTCTGCTGGGTCCATCGTGGCTCGATCACATTGGACAAAAAAAATGTAGTGGTAGATATATAGATATAGATATACATATATACTCCCATGCAGAACTAGATACAATTTATGTAAAAAAATAAATACATAATGTGCTTTTGATTTTCAAAAGCTTTGCCTCATCCTCATCCTCATCGTCATCCGCTTATCCGGGGTCGGGTCGCGGGGGGAGCAGCTCAAGCAGGGGGCCCCAGACATCCCTTTCCCGGGCCACATTGACCAGCTCTGACGGGGGGATCCCGAGGCGTTCCCAGGCCAGTGTTGAGATATAATCTCTCCACCTAGTCCTGGGTCTTCCCCGAGGTCTCCTCCCCACTGGACGTGCCTGAAACACCTCCCAAGGAAGGCGCCCAGTGGGCATCCTTACCAGATGCTAAAAGCTTTGCCAATATATTTAATTGGAATGGCTGAATTACATAAATTATTAATTCATGATTATTACTCTGCTATCCTATTATGAATATGGCCCTTCAATCAATGTTCCATGAGGGAGCCTTAATATATAACGTTTTTTAAATAATATATTCAAAAACTTAACTTAACGTGACCCAAGTAAAACAATCCCAGCTGTATTTCCAAACTTACTAGCTGAAAAAAAAAAAGTTGAACTACGCAAAATAATTATTGAAACACTAGCCATAATTTTGCCATCAGATCAGACATTGTCATTGCATGAACAGCAAGTAGAATTGGACCAGATAAACAAAAACAATAATTGAAGCATCTTTAAAAACTTAAGATTTCATGATATCTCTTATAACTCATTTGTATAGCCCTCGCTGAACATTAACACCAGTATTATACCATACGTATGATACAGAATCCACCAAAATGGTTTTGTTGTTCAGTCCTGCCTTCAAATAAACATTGATTTACAAGTCTGCACGTTGAATTCATGATCATCATTTCTAAACTGATTGTTTGCTGTATGAATGACATATTCAAAATAGATGCAGTTAATCATTTCTGTGCAATCATTTGCAATAATTTGGGCATATAGAATAGCAAATATCTGTCTCAATATGCAATTTTGTTTTGTTTAATAGCTGTGGATAGCTCCCATGCTGCTTATTGGTTCAGTGTTTCTGAGATGTATGATGTCAGACACACAGACGTGAGACCCCCCTCTGTCCCTGAAGACAGACCTTGTCATCTCATCCCCCCCCTCCCTCTTTCACCTAACACAGACAAAGTAACGGTTTAGAGATAGGATCTTGTGCATGCAAGTGTGCTTGTGCTTGTGTTTGTGTTTGTGTTTGCATATGTATAAGCGTGAGCGTGATAAGTAGAAGGCTGGCAGAGACTTGTGATCCACCACTTCCCATTTCAGTTTCTCACCAGATATCAGTCCTGCCTCGCTCCTGTTCAAACCATCTCTCTTAACCCCAAAAGTAGATGGCTCTAGGGGACATATTTTAAGGGAGCACATTCGATTTAAGACAATTCCCTGCAACCGAAAAGTTATATGTTTTCTGTTCCTTCGGATCTAGTTGAAATCTCTCAAATAGAGGAGAAAATGTTTCCTTGAGATATTGATGCCCAAGTATTTAAAGCCATTTTTAGGCATTTGGAACAATAATGCACTATCCTGTATTTGAAGTGTTAATTAATTAAACGGGTAGCATTCACATTAACCAAAACTTTGATTATACCAAAAAAGTTTAGCAAAAATGTTCAACACATAGATGATATGAGGTATAGAGTGGCAAACCAATAAAATGCGGCGTTTTTTTGTCATTATTGCGGCCAAAAATCCTTGATTATGCGGCATGTTTCCTGAAAAATTGCTATGAAATATGCGGGAACTTGCAAAATTTGCGCAAAAATCTGCAATTTATGCTGTGAAAGTGCGACATATTTGAAAAAATGCGGCCCCCGCATGAATTGGCTGAGGGAGCACTCACACAAGGCAAGTTTGCCTGTTCCGCGCTGGCCCGTGGTCACACTGCTCCCAAAGGCCGTGGCCTGGGCACGATTGCTCCTTCAAACGACTAAAGACTGGGACCAGAAGATAATTACTTTCTATCCATTGAAACCCATTCATATTTTTCGATCTCATAGGTCCCATGGGCTCTACGGAAGGGGCGTGACTTCGCCACTCTATACTTAAAATAGAAACATACATACATACATACATACATACATACATACATACATACATACATACACACACACAAACACACACACACACACACACACACACACACACACATGATGGCAATGCTTTGAGTGTGATGTATAAGGGCTCTACTGCTATGGCTTATCTGGTCGCCATGGCAGGTTGCCCTTGACAGCTGGAGTACCGTTATTGCTTACCATCTGTAATTACAGATCTTTAGGTGAGGTAGGGCCTATAGGAGAGTTTAATTCCTGAAATAAAATTAGGACCATGCCCTGATTTTTAAACATATACATAAATAAAGTAGTCAATTGGTTGTTACATCTGAATGGTTCAATTTTGTGGGGACACCCCAAATTGGTGGACATTTATTATTGCCCATTTTCATGTACTATAAACTCCACTTTTCAGGTTTTCGAAGGTTGATTCAAACAGGAGTGAGAACAGACTGAGTGAGAATCACATAATCAGGATGAAGATTTACGGTTCCTACTTCTTTTTGTTGCCAATTCCAGTTACCAGCAGTTGTTTTCTTGTGCAGCGGTGAGTCTCTCCAATGAGCTCTTTTACTTTAATAGTTCTGCTTTGTATCTCTCCGGGATGAATTACTGAGTGACAACTTCAAAGAGGATCAAAAATGCCATGGTGGCACTGTTAGCCAGTCAGGGGAATGAAAAATGAAAAACAAGTAAGGATGAATAATGCTGGTGACAAAAATGATTGATAGTGCTTTTTCTTTTCTTTTCTTTTTATCAATGCAAAGCTCTTTCAGACATTTGTTACTGAAACGTTTCATAAGCTGAGAAGATCAATTGCACAAATTGTTCCCTTTCCTTTATTCTGTACAGCTTTGGAGGCTTGAGGTATTGATCTTCTCTACAGGTAACACTGGAACAGACAGCAAGCTGAGTGGGACCTCTCTCAGGTTCCGTGTGTGTGTGTGTGTGTGTGTGTGTGTGTGTGTGTGTGTGTGTGTGTGTGTGTGTGTGTGTGTGTGTGTGTGTGTGTGTGTGTGGCATGCACAGGTAAATATGAATTACACATTACTAATCAATACAAAAAATTGCAAGATGAGCAGGTTCACAGGAGTATTTCAATTTGGTTTCAGGACCATAGTGATGATAGATAGTTCGCCTCAACACAAGTCATCAGTCTGATTAGTTTGTTGCCTATATTCAGCAAAACTTTTTCTAACCCTTACCCAAGTATGTTTAGTCAAGTTAATTCCATTGACAATTTAAAGTCAATTTTGTATGGACTCAACAGATGTTAGAAGATTGCATCATTTACATTGGCCACTGCATTTCGTCTTTTGAAAAGATATATAACTACATTAACAAATAAGGTAGTTGAGTTAATTAGTTGATTGTTAATAAAATGGATCAACCCTTACCCTATTCTTTCAAGTCATTGAAGCAGACCATAGCCACTAATTTGTCCTTTCTCTATGCTCTGGCTTCCATATAACGGAAGGTGCAAAACCGTGGTCTCATGAACGCTTGGACCATGTTTTGTAAATCCTTTTCCTTCCTACTTTGTCTGTCTCTTCTCCCTCCACTACCCTCCCACCTCACTACTATGACATTCCTGAGCCCCCCCCCCCCCAACAAACTACAACAACTAACACACACATACTCCTCTTCTCACCTAGCAGATCACTCAAACAGCACACAGCAGGAAGACAGAGGGACAGAATGATGAGAAGCAATGCCTAGGCTACTTCCATGATGTTTATGACATGTGTACAGGACCTTATGGTCTGTCCTTCCCAGGCCACCAAGGAGCCAGTGTTGTTTGACTGGTGGGGTGGAACCAGCAGGGTACTGGTCTGAACAATGCTTTATTAGGCTTTCTCTTCTTCTTTTTATTGCTGCCGTTGGGAGACCAGAAGAGGGGGTGGCTCATTGAAGTCAGGGATGTAGCTATTAACCCCAAAACACGTGTATCTCACCTCATATTTATTGCTCGACCCTACAACATTTTTTTCGATCATGTTGTTTTGAGGTGAACCCTGAAAACATTTTTGGGTCTATGGAAGACAAAAAAATGACATTATTTTTATGTCTGTCTCAACATGCCCCGTGTGCTTTGGGCTTTCAGTTACATTCACTTTTGATTAAAAATGTCACTCATACAATAAACAATAAAGGCTCAATAGGCTTTTCATAAAAAGACAAGTTAAATTAGAATACGCTTGTTGCAACTTCATGGAAAATCACACAAGGTTTTTCTTCTTTCCGTTTGAGGAAGTAATATGACAATGGCAAGGTTGATGAAGCACACACTGTCCTCAGACACACCCTGCGGTCAACAAATTCTACTATCAGTCTAAAACATCTGCAGCAAATCTGTCGTCTGGCTATCTCTGGGATGGACCCTGTTACTGCCTGTGGTTTCCCCATCACCAATCACCTACCCCCAGCTCCACCATTACTATTTCCTGACTCTGACTTCCTGTCTGCCTGTGTTGTCATTCTTTGGTCTATATTGTGAAGCTCTGTCCCTCATCCTTCCTGTATGGAGTGAATTGTATTTCCACCCAAACCCAAGGGGACCGTGTCAGCATACTCCAAGGTTGCATTGTTTTTAAAGGGCTCATATATATATTTTTTGGGGCCAGACTTTCATGCTTGTTAAAATTTTAGAATCATCTAATCATTTTCACACTGCAGAACCCCTCTCAGCTTATGTCGTGTTTAAGCTCCTGTCTCTTTAAGAACCTCGATCCAGAAAAGTCCAGTGTGCTCTGATTGGGATTGGTCAAACGCATAGCACATGTGTTGGCTATCTCATGCCCCTGAGTATCCAATAGAGCTGCGACCAAATAGTATTTTTTGCTATGGGAGTTTCCTAACTGACTGAAATTACCCAAAATTATCCAAGTGAAAGCCATGATAAGAGTTATCTTGAGTTGTTAATTGTTACTTATTTCTTCGTTATGAGTGTTGTTGAATTTCCAGCCTTTTGGAATATTATTAATACATTTTTATTTAGTCCCGAATTCTGAAAGGTTTGCTCTAATAAAGAAAATAGTTAAAATGGATAATCTCTTCAGTGGGAAGAGAAATCGGTCCATTCAGGCTAGGAGTAAGTGTTTGTGGGTTACGGCGTAAAGATGAATGGGTATGGCAAATGAAGCTAACGCAGAGCGTCAGGCTGTTGGTGAGGGGCACCGACCTTGAGGGGGCAGGTCACTGGCCTGCAGGTGCCAAGAAGTTGGACAACTGGAAAGCCAAATGCAAGGTAGAGCAACTCATATGGCTGGGCATCGTTTTGGGGTATTTGCATAATTGATGCTATAATATTAAAACACACAAACAAGCTAAGGCCAAAGCTATTTTGACAACAGCCACAACATTGAATTGATAGTAGCAGTTAGACCATTATTGGTCATTCATTATTAGTCAGTGTGCATTGAGGCTCAACCCCCCTTAGGACACATTCTGTTATTCATGGTGTCAATAGCAGTTGATGAATCCCCCTACAGGCACATGCAGGACAGCAGCTACTCGGCCCTGGAGCCCAGCGGAGGACCGGGGAGGCAGTACAGCCACAGCCATAGGCCACCGTCTGCGGGTACCCCTCCTGGGGTCAGCCCACGCAGCCCAGGCTAAGAACTCCTCTGCCAGCCGGCACGTCAGCCAAAGGGCCCCGTGCTCCACCAGGGAGAGGGGGAAGGCCCAGTAGCCCTGGGGGAGGGGGCCCTACCGAGTCCTACCGCTGTAGCCCCGCTGTCACGCCCACACCAGCCCCATCCAGACAGCCCTGCCACCTCGACGTCTGCTGACGCCTCCGCCCATCCAGGCAGCAGCCCACTGGGTCAGCTCTCCCTATCTCCACACACTTTGAGGGAGAGATCTCCTGCATGGCAGCATGGAGCAGCAGGCCATGTCTCATTAGCTACAAACTTACAATAATCCGCCTCAACATCAGCGCCCTGCGTGCTTGTCTGGAGGGGCCCTGTAAAGTCACCCAGGTGGAGGGAGGAGGCTGGCAGCCAGCTATGCAGCGTGTAGCATCATAATTTGCTACAAGGTGGTTTGGCAGTCGGAAGAAATCCGATCTTATTCTCGTTATACAAAGCCCATAATGTTTTCTTTGTTCAGTTAGGATCTCAAGGGCTAGTTTATGATCTGCAAGGTCCTGGTTGACAGTTTTATTTAATTAAAAAGATATTACGGTTTGAATATGATGAGTTTTGGCCATAGACTTCAGCGAGTCCGGCCCTAATTGTGGCGGATATGGACTGGTTCGGCAGCCAATAATCACGACAGTCCGTGATTCGACAGTCCGTGACAGTCGCTTTTTTTTTTTTGCTGTGACTCAGATCAATGATAATGCACTGAATGATTAACCCCAAAACTCCTATATTTTCCAAACAGAGAAACCTCATTTGTATTGTCTTCAAAATGTGTACATTAAGGAGAGCCTCATGGCAGTGGTTCCTGGGTCCACACCCCATGAAGACCTGACGGGGGCCACATGTCAGTAAATTTAAACAGTGTAAAACAGCCTTTTCCTGTGCATATAAATAAAACAAACCTATTAGTCAAAAATCTATTTGCAAGATCTATGTGATGCAATAAACACACAGGATATTTATATAAATATATCCTGTTTTCCAGCAGTTCCTAACCCTACAAAGACCCAATTAAACACTTAAACACAGTGACCTAAGTGGCCATTAACTGGCAATGAGCACAAGCCATATACTATGCAGCTAACTCACAAGAATGAATGTGCATACATTCTAAGTTACGTGTTACTTTTTTGATTAACGCCTACCTCACTGAGTAAGCAAATTGACCTTCAATTAAACAGCTTGGCATGGCTATGCCAACAACATCTGGAGGATTAAGATGGGGAGAGAGATCTTTGGAATTATTCATGAACAGCAATGAATTCCTGCTTTGGAGAACTGTAGTATCGAGGAAGAAGAATGCATAATGTATACTAAACAGTGTTGTGCTTGGAGATTATGAGGAAAAAAAACAGCACAGAGATGATTCAGAGGAATTTCCATATAACTGTTGAGCCCACTTGCCTGACATTGGTCGACGACAGGAGAAGTATGAGCTAAGAACGTAACTTGACAACACTACCGTGAGAGATTCAGTCTAGACGAGAACTGCTTGTCAATCTAGATAGAATGTTGTGTAAGCTAAAGCCCCAGAGTTTATTTTTTCATCTCTACATCTCTCGTGCAACTGTAGGACAAACGTCCAACCATGCAAAGAAAGACAACATCTATCTTTGCATCACGGCCATATATATTGTTACATCTTAAGCAGCAAAGTAATATAGGGGCAGGTTCAATTTAAAGTCTCGAAAAAAATGAATAATGCAGGAAGAGATTCATATTGCTTTTTTTGAAATATCCTAGATGTCATAATTATGTGGTATATGTAATTGTTGGTTCAACTGTGTATGTGTTTGTGGGTTGTGTTCTGCTCTTATAGGGCCTCTGCAACAGATTCATCATGGGATTTTTTGTTGGTAAGAGAATCCGTAATAAACATGAAATAGCTGAACCTTGGATTATTATTTCCATGAATCACAAGGACACAACAATGTTCCCCTATATTGACCAATGATTTTCAGAATAATTACTAAACATTGCCCAAAACACCATAACTACCACTGACATTCCTGTGCTCCGAAGTGTACAAGCCCTATATCATTTCCTTGCTGTTGCCGCCATAGTTACTAGCATACGTAACTTCTTGACTTTTTGATAACATTTCTAGCGAGAAATGGGCATTTTATTTTCGGATTATTAGTTCAGTGATTATATCCAATCTAGTCTTTGAAAGAACATCATCAATTACATTAAATAACACATAACATAACATCTCAGATGACTAACAAACACAAAGACAAAGATTTCAACAACATGCAAGCAGCATGGTTTTAGCAGAGGCAGCAGTCATATAATTCAAGTAACGACAGAACATTTTCTGTTGTGGTAATAGTACAGTTGCCTGGTATGAGAAATAACAACAGAGGATAATACATAGAGTAGGTATTAATATGTATGTGTAAGACCCATATAATCCTCAGTTGGCTTTTGTTCCAAAGTTTGTTATCCAAGAGATTCTGTTATCAGTAGCTCTATATGGTTGGTTATTTTTATTAAATGGATCCATTCTATACTACTATTTCTAATCAGTTCTAGACCAAATGTTAAAAAATAGTACATGATTTCATGTAAAAGCAAGACAGAGAAAGGGAGAGAGAGATAGAAAATGAAAAAAGGATAGTAAAATTAACCATTACAGAAAGTGACTGGTGTTATGGGAACATTATTATTCAATACAAGATAATGATTTGTTAAATATATATTAAATATTCCAGTTTCTTGAATATGTACTAACAGTTAATTATTGTCAGTACATATTATTACTACACGCATGTTAAGCTGGAATTTAATGCACAATGTACGGATGAGCATTACAGCACACCAGCATCATTGGAAGATAGCATTCAAATGATCTTTGAAAAGGTACTTTTTACTGTGATGATGCTGTCTGAAGAAGGAGCCAGTGTGTGAAGTCCTCTTTCCCCCCCAGTATTTTGGTGTGTTAATTAAGCACAGCGGTCAACAGAGGATGCCATTAAAGGCTCCTTTCATTAGGGGTCACCCCCCATCCTCCAACCTGAGAGACACATGACATGACATCCTGTACTTTGAAACAATGCTCTGCTGAGCTAGCGGCTTTGGGTGTGGGCTTCCCCACACACTACCCGACGCATGGCAGAGGGAGCCATCCTTGTGGCTCCCTTCCCCCCCCCCCCCCCCCCCCCCCCCACTGAGAGCATATAGGGAGCGGGCCAACCTTTCATGGTTACAACCGCTAGCGGCAGTGGTTTGTCAATAGGAATCCAATGGCAGCTAATTATCATCAGCTTCACAGAAGACAGTGAATAGAGGACAGCGTGTCCGTTGTGAGGCTTGTTTATGTGGAGAGGCAGTCAACATTGCACTGTGTTACAGCAGCTGTCAAAGTTTGGGGAACTTCAAAATGCAAAACACGCTTTGATAAGAGTTTTTATGCGAATACAGAGTCTACATTGAATGCCGGTTCGGAAATTGGAACTTTTCTGTCTATCCTTTTAGATTATCATTAATTGTTAATCTGGATTAGAATTTATGTTATTTCAGTTATATCGTTTAAGATCTGTAAATAAACCATGCTTTCTGTAATAAGTCAAAATGATGAACGTGTGAGTAACTTAACTAAGCATCTCGGGGGGGCCCTACTGCCGTGGGCGTCACCTACTGCCGTCCTAAAACGTGTGAGTATCCTTTAAGCATCTCTATTGTCTATTGGAAATTATACGGACAACTCTAAATATTATTCACTAATTGTGGGCTGTCGTCTTCTTCAGCCCACTAGTGAACACACTGTTGGATGTGTGCTTGAAGATGTCGGTCTCACATCTTTTTAAATGATAATTTAAGTGATAATTTACAAAAACATTTATTGCAGCTCAGCTGCCACACGTCGTCATGGCAACGAGTGTGCTGTGGTTTAGAGAAGAACTCTTGTTTGGGGTTAAAGCCAGCTAAATCCTTTATCTCTAAATTAGTAAATTAGTGAAGTGCAGTATAAAGGTGATACATCCGAAGTAGGTACATTGGTTTAAACATCTTTCAGTCCAGCACGATAAAGTCAGAGAAATGTTCCCTTTCAAAATGCAAGGGTTTACATTTCTTTTTGTGTTGCATGAAAAAAGTCAGACAATCGTGCTCTGGACATGACTCAATATAGTATTTTTCGTGACTATAAGCTTGAAATCGTATGATACTGGGTTGCATTTTTACAGCATAATGTAATGCATTAATGAAGAATCATTTAATTGCGATGTTTGCACTTGTTTTCCCCAGACACATCACTTTGAGCTGGAAAAAAACAGCTGCTCCTGCAAGCTGTCTCAGAGCAGTAGAAGTAAATATGTCTACAAGGCATTTCCTCAAACGTGTACAAATGTACAACATTTATTTAATTGATTTTGATGATCAACAATTATTAATTATTATTAGAAGGCTGCTTAAACCAGCCATCAACAACACATACAACCCAAAGATAATGTTAACATTATTGTGAATCGACAGTACACCGCACAACCGTTTTTTTGATCTTGGTAAGAAACATTAAGGTACATAACCCTGAGTATAACCACAATACAACCTGAACTGTCAGCTACACTTTTAGGAAAACAATAGGAAGGAAATATTGCATAACTACCTGCCATTTCTGAAATTTTCCTTATAGCGCTGACCATTTAATGTTCACACAGACACACGCACGCATCATTACCTACAAACGCACACACACACAGACACAAAGAAAATCAATTTTGTGTGTTCAGCAGTCCCACAATTGTGTGTCTGTATGTGTGTGTGTGTGTGTGTGTGTGTGTGTGTGTGTGTGTGTGTGTGTGTGTGTGTGTGTGTGTGTGTGTGTGTGTGTGTGTGTGTACCAGGCGTCTGGTGTCTGTTTGTGTTTGTGGGTTTTTTGTTTGTTTGAGAGAGAGTGAGAGGGTGAAAGAAAGAGAGAGAGAGAGGGTGAGTGTAGGGGCGAGTGAGTAGCATTTACTGAGCAAAAGCAGCCACTGTCGCACAAAACATCCCATTCCCTGATGCACCCAGTCAAAATGGAATAATGCAAATGTACTTTCCCCCCTCTAGCTCCACCAAAGCTCTCTTCACTACATTAATATTTTTCTAATCTTTTTCAAACAACTCCCTTCATTTATGAAAAAGCCAAGCCTATTCAAATATGTGTGCCCGGGTGCTCTGAACTCTCAGTATAGTGGAAGAATGGAGAGAGGAAACTGCTGATGCAGTGACTGTATCTCGTAGAAATAATACTCACATTAAAATGCTTCCAAAAAGCATTCTAAAAATGTTTGACAACCCAGGCTGCATGCAGCAGATACTTATTTTTGTTCTGTAAGGCTTCAGGATTTAGAAGTTGCTTTTATCTAAACAGACTAAGATAAAAGTTCCAGGTTCAGTCGGCTGACAGGATTAGACTGCTGATGAATAGGCTTGAATCTCTCAGATCTGTCTGTTGCATATGGAGCTAACTGTGCCATGGTTAGCGCGTGGTGTGGCCCTTAATTCATCTAGAATGCACAGGTCCAATTGGGGTTGTGGTTTTGCAGGCCTCCATGCGGCCAGCCAGAGCTAGTGAGGGGGTGTGGTTAGGGTTAGGGGAGGGGGAGGGGTGCTGCTTTGGATGCTATACTGCAGTGCTCACAGTGAATGAAAGGATAACAGTAACAACAACCGATCTGGACATGCAAGTTTGAATCTTGCAATGAATACCAGCCTGGCTTTGTCTCTGTAGGCATTGATTTCAAATATGGCTGCTGCTTTACATTGTTCAATAAACTCAATGCAGATGCAGCAATCACCTTTTAAATGAGCCGACTGCAGATCGAAATGTGGCCTGGTCTGAGCACGTTCTTCTATTTGGCAGAAGGCTTTCAACTGACTGATGTGCGAAGAGAAACAGGATGGGATCAGGATGCTCTCACAAGGCACGATCAGCCGTGTCACACATTTGCAGAATAGTTGTCTATTATTTCATTAATAAATGCACAGAAGCAAAAACCAAAGCAACTCATTCTACTCAATTTGAAAATTGAATTTGTGGGACTAGCCCTTTCACCTAATCCATAACCCAAATGTTCATTCATAGCTGTATAAATATTATTTTTTTTACAGTAAATACCAACACATTAAGGCCTATTCATGTCTGCTTAACTCATCATTTGACTAAAGGATCACGGTTACTTGTTCATTGTTTTATACTCCCGCTCAAATATCCCCTTTTAATCCACATTCCATTTGTGGAAAGGTTTCTCTCCAATAATGAGGGCGGAGGTCTCCTTTTCTCTCTCCATCTAAGGCATTTATATATATTTTAACAATAACGGTCTGGGTTGATTTTGTCCTCAAACTTTCATAAACTGTACTGATTGAACAATGATGAAAGTGCTTTATTGCATTTGTTTACATTCGTGGCAAGTTTCTGTTAATTGGTCTTCGTCCGAATGAGTACGACAAAGTCATTTTGATATTGGTAACAGCCAGGAGAGGTATCACATCTCTAGCTCTTTAATAACCCTACCTGATTCAGACAATCCCCCCCCCCCCCCACTCACACTCACACACACACACATACACACACACACACACACACACACACACACACACACACACACACACACACACACACACACACACACACACACACACACACACACACACACAAACACACATACAAATTACATTTATCATCCTTGAAGCTCGGTAGGCCTACCTCACATTCCTTAAATGTTGACACTGATCCTCTGGCATCATTCCTATTATCATGAAAATGCTGCTTACAGTGTTAAGTGAACTTGAACATGTACATGTTCATTTGTAGTTACACAACCTTTTTTAATAAACCAGTGTTTTGCTTTAGTAACAGCTTGAACATATACACAAAGAAAGCAACTATCTAACACAAATGACTTATTCAACTCAGTCTTCTCTTCTAAGACTTTTTTTATAAACTATGGTTTTTGCAGAAATGTACACATGGAACAGGGAGAAGTTGGTGCTACCTTGCATAACAATGTAATTGGCTTAGAATTTATACGAAGAGTTGACACCTTGAGTGTTTTGACTCCACGCTATTGCTTGGATGCAGGTGTCACATTGGTTGAATAAGAAGTGTAGCCTTTCACATTTAATTTGAAAGCATAGACAGGTCTTATTTGTTTACTCTTCCTGCTTGGGTTTTGAACATATCTGGGAGTGATTTAAACTTTTTTCTTTTAAGTGTTGTTTTTAAGTTGAGGTACTTTCATGGTCGCTTCTTGATGTTTTAACTGTTAAAAGAGTAAGAAAGAGGTTGTGTATCCTTCTACAATATAATTACAAAATATATCATATTTGATTCTGTGCCTTGTAATAGATGATAATATCAAGCAATATATAAACGTATACCCTCTTTTATGGAGAGTTTACATGGGTGATAGCATGGTGTACTATGTATGGGTGTAGCTTCTGGCCTGACACTGACGTGATGCAGTGATGAAATAAATGATTAACTCTATGACAGTAGTGATTCCTTACAGAAATGTATAATATGCTAAATCGACATGCAATATATTCAAATTAATTGGACATTATTTTGTTGATAACAAAAAGGAAGTAAAATCATTACAGTTTATCCAACGCTATAACATGCAAAATATTTATACTACTAGATGTATTGAGAAACTTGTGAAGGATAAAAAGTGAAAATAGACAAAAACATGTTAAGGCATTCGTCCGTGATCCTGAGTATGTGTTCAAGCTTTGTGTTACATATTTTATATTAACTTCTTGGAAAAGTCTTTCTATTTATTTTACAAATGCCAACAGCTACTCTTCCTGTGGTCCAAATACAAGCATAAATGCAAAACAATTAAAAACTGAGAGCATAGAACAATAGCAAGTCAAAAGTAATATGGAAATTAATCTATTAAAATTGTATTTGCACCACCACGAACCACCACCACATTGGACCGTCTTCACACAGTGGGGTTACATGGCGCTAGATACTCGAATTTCTCATCGTATCAGACACTTTTTGGACTTTAAAATGTATATAATCATCTTAGTCCGACCTCAATCGGACCGAAATCTGACCATAATGGACATCTCATAATCGGATAAGGACACCTAGATAAATCGTTCATAGTCAGCAAACTAACGGCATGTATACGTCATTGTATGGCATTCGCATTTCCCATTCCGGGCATGCTTGAGAATTTCCGCCGGGGCTCTCAACCGGAAGTGGAACATGACGTAATAAACAGTAATGTTGTTGCTGCAAAAGTCAAACGACAACATGGCTTTGACAAAATCAACAACTTACTTCTGGACGGACGATGAGATCCGGTTAATGCTTATCAAGTGCATGAGCTAAATAAAATGAAATAATTGAATTAAACGATAAATGTAATGCCACCGGATAGTTTGTTGTTGAGGTAACGTAAAGGCCAAGCAGAAGTGGCTCTAGAACCACTTGTTGAAAAGGGTACAGCGCCACATAGCGTAGCAGAGTCAGCCATGCTCCGCCATTTATCAGATTTCTCTGATCGGTTTATATACTCAGACAAGAGACAGTCGTCCGTTCGAATGTTAAAATATAAAAATCTATTACAAATCCATCGACATTTATACATTTCTTATGTAGGCCTACAAATGTGGCAAAAGGCAAACCTGGTCCCCACAGAACAGTATAGAGAGCCATCAGAACCATAAAGATGGGTCCAGCTACCGCTAGAGTCTGGATAGGACACCTCCTCACTCTCGCGTTTGCCTGCCAACCAGTAGGGTTGTACATCCTGCCCAGAGAGCTGTGAACACAAGCGGACTGAGGTGGGCCGATTGGATTTTGAATTCCTCCCTCTTGATCAGTGTGACCACAGGAATAGGGAGTGCCTCTAACCAAAGATTTGTAAAAATATCAATATGTGATGCAAACCCCAGGTGGGGCGCAATTTAGCGTAGATAGTGGAGAGTAAAATGAAAGGCAATGGGGATTCATCATAAAATCAATGGTAAGATTAGATTATCCTGTTTTGATTTGCAATCTTGGTCATTTTCTAACAGTGGCCCAAAGCACACAATGCCTTTTATTCATTCAGTCTTAAACCATTTAGGCTAAGACAAGGCTTTTTTTTTATCCCATTCGGTCATTGCCTCATGCAGGTGCTGGTGTCCATGCCAGGACAGCACCTGGTACCAAAGCATGCAATGCAGTCTTTTTCCTGTTACATTAGGGTGAACAGGGGTGGGATAGCTCTCTCAGTATAATTGCTCTGCTCAAACTCCAAGAAGTACAAGAAGCCAATGAGTATGTTCAGTGGTTTATATAGGAGTAAAACAGCTATTCATCTGCCATGGAGGTGGCCTGGTCCAGGCTATCAGGAGGTGGTGGCCTGGTCCAGGCTATCAGGAGGTGGTGGCCTGGTCCAGGCTATCAGGAGGTGCTGGCCTGGTCCAGGCTATCAGGAGGTGTTGGCCTGGTCCAGGCTATCAGGAGGTGCTGGCCTGGTCCAGGCTATCAGGAGGTGTTGGCCTGGTCCAGGCTGTCAGGAGGTGGTGGCCTGGTCCAGGCTATCAGGAGGTGCTGGCCTGGTCCAGGCTATCAGGCCGATGGCATTGGACCTGGTCAGGGGAGCTTTCCAGTGTCATCTGCTCCACAACATCCTTCGCTTGAGGCATGTAGACAAGGGGTGCTGCCCCGTCTCGGAAGGCCCTACTTGGGAAGGTGCCATTAGGCCTATTAGATCTGCAGCCACCCAAATGCCAACGCTGTTCTGTCAAAGATTTCCAAGAAGGCCCCGGACCGTTGACTTCTTTGGAGGGTATTCTGGTGCAAGGGCGGATGGTGTATAGGGGCAATTTGGGCGACGCACTACCAACTGGGAGAAAGAGGATTTTTTTTCTAACAAATTCTATCACAGCAAAAGTAGTTTTCAGTGTTCTAGACATATTATCTGTCATTGTCCGATCAGAATCGTCAGATTCAAGTCGCGTTTCAAATGGAAATTGACGTGGAAAATCGCCCAAGGGTTCTCCCATTGACTGTCATGTTAAAACTTTTTTTTTCGGAAAATGAGCACTCAATGCATTTTCAATGGGGATTTGGGACTCGCCCTAACTTGCTTGCGTCATACGTAACTGGGCAAAGAGCGCAAATCTTCGATCAAGTCACTTGCTAATTTCAACATGGCTGCTGATGTGTGCAATTCTGTTGCGTAAATTGGCATTCAAACAATCAGGACCTCCAAGACCAAAATTAATAAAAAAGCGGTCGCACGTCGACATTCTGAACCAGAAGCTCCAGAAGAAGGATATTGATGCAGTCTTCATCAAAAGGGCCCTCGAGAGCCTCACAAGCATTGTGCAGACCATTAGGTAAGATAACATTTATATTATTTGATCCTTTGTTATGAGAACATATGCATGAAAGGAGACTGTATTTGTGTTCTTTTTTATAATATATGTTCTTTTTTATAATATATTGCCAGTGGTGTAATCTAGCATGCTTTACTCTGTGCTGGACATCCTGGTTAGGCGAGGCACAATGGATAGCTTGAAAAACAGTGTTTAACACTAACATTATGCATCCCTGCCCATTTTAAGTGGGTATACTCATCATGCCTTCAGTTTGTCTTGAACAACCACACATACAAGGTTTCCCATATTATATTGATATTTTATCGTATTTGTCTAAATGCATACTTGACTGTAGATAGATTTATGAGTGAAGTTACCAACACAATAGATAAAAAACTGTGTTTAACATTAACATTATGCATTCCTGCCCATTTTAAGTGGGCATGCTGAAATATTTTTACTGGATAAAGTGTGAACATGTGCATCACGTAGACTACAGTACTGTACACAGCCTAACAGACATATTATTGGTTTGTTTGCATTCAGAGACTCTGACCAGCTGCAAGAGCCATCAGGAACCGACAGACCAAGGACGGCTTTGACAGAAGAGGCGAAGCAGAGGCTGTCTGAAGAGGCACCATCCTGGCTCACACCAAAGCGAGGGTCTCTTTCACTGGCCACCTTGTGAGTGCTACCTTAGTACAAGAAAATATGTTTGAAAGGTACTGCCATTCATTTCCTGCTGATGCTCTGAATGCCACTGTGAAGGCATATTCCACGCTGAACAAGGCAAAGCTCAAGACGGAACTGTCTCTGATCTATGAGAATCCTGAATCAAGTGTGCAGCTTCAATGTGCATATTGTATGTAGTTCTCTGCAAACCTATGGTGGCATCAGGCCTTCAGTGTGCATATTGTATATAGTTCTCTGCAAACCTATGGTGGAATCATGCCTTCAGTGTGTCATGTCTGATATTTTATCATATTTGTCTAAATGGCAAGGCAAATAAATTAAGTTTAAACTTAGTTCCCCGGCTCCATTTGTCTTTGTAAGGAAATGTTCTATTTTGTCTTTATTATTTTGTCAGAATGCACCAGAATGCTTCATTTGTATGGGAAAATAACAAACAAAATCTTCAGGGGGAGGATGCCCCCAGACCCCCCTACAGGAGTTCGGTTTACAAACTTTCAGCCCCCCCTAAAATAAAATTCACCAGCCGCCACTGTTCTGGTGTGTCTGGGTGGGCAAGGAGTGGGCAAATGTTACAACACAGACTTGAAAAATTGGGTCTATATTTTAAATCAGTCATCCCTGATTGTTTTACCATTGTTTCTTTAATCTGTATGCAGCATCAGGCTTATGATGATGAAGCTTGAGCAAAGTGACAGGCAGACCTATGCTCAGAAAGTGGCAGAAAGTTACGAAGAGGGAAAAACGTGACTTGAAAACTTAAAACAAAAACCCCTGAAAACACTAGTAGTGAACAGAAACACTTAGCTAGCACACAGGCAATGTGACGCAACGTCTACCGGACACATTAGCTGGCCTGATGGAAACTCCAATAAGAGACCGGTGGCTCTAACCACCAATCAAGGCAGACAAGGCAGTCAATCAATGCTGTTCAAGCAGCGTTCTGGTGGCCAATCAGACATAAGCTCCTTCTTTAGACCTTATTCACCTAGCGGCCATATTGGTATCACAGTTTGCATCTTTGAAAACTTTTTAAACTAATTTTTCATGGTCCCCCCCCCCCAGTGCTGATTGGCTAGTAAAGGGTGACTGTTACTTAATATAATTAACTAAAAGCCAAACATCTAGAAGTTGGAGGTTCCAATTAATGGTGACAAATGCCCACTTATACCCCTGTGTTTTATTTATCTAACATACTTCCACGTCAATCATTTTATAATATAAATATAAAGTTGATCGATAAATCCATTTCACATGGAATTATTTTCTATAAAATAGTTAATATTGTTGATTCTGTGCAAAAGAAGTATAACTTATTCAATTCAATTCAATTTTATTTGTATAGCCCTTAATCACCATTACAGTCTCAAAGGACTTAACAGGCCAAATATTTAAGACACCCCCACTTTAATTTATGATTCAATAGTCATTTATATTTTAATCTATGGACTTTTATGAATTTATGTGAAATGTGTAGATTTTGCAAACTTTATGCAAATGTGGTGTGGCATTTTCACATTCTTTGAGATCGCTGACGAGTTTAAAAACCTTCTGAGACACACATCTTCACTTCAAGAAATGTTTATATATGATCTACAAAACTTACTTTAAAGTCAGCCAAAAAGTCAGACACACACCCAACATACCCCTTTGGGCCCTCCCTATAGCCACACACATACCAAATATCATGTCCCCTCTTTCACTAATCCACCCACCGTCACTCAAACACACACACACACACACACACACACACACACACACACACACACACACACACACACACACACACACACACACACACACACACATGCACAATCACACAATGCCACTCTTGATGTAGTAGTCAAGGTGTGAAAAGCCTTCTTGTATTAGGGGGGAAGCTACAGAGATCTATAAGAGGGCAGACAATGGTGAACAACATGACTTCCTGTGGGATGCTAGGAGCCTATTGACGGCCCCCTCAGGCACGCAGTAATCCTCCCTCCTACTCTGACCCCTGCATGATTACTCTCCCTCTCCCAATTAGCAAATCTCTCCTCTTTCCACCTCATTAATTATCACTATACAACTAGGCATGGTAACATACTACCTACTATACAGCAATCTTAGAATATATCAGAGACAAGACAAAAACTGCAAGATTCATTCTTGTTACATTGCTTGAATCATTTTTGTTTTCCACAAAGGTTTTTCCGCATTATATTGTATTATGTTATGCTATAAATAAATACATTTTCTCATAGCTGTTGGATTCACAGATCATTTAGTTATTAGACAAATGTCATTTAATGTAGTCATCATGTAACTATTGACCATTGTACAATGGGGGTTAGGTCATTAGGTCAACATTTGGGTTCCTCACTTCCTTGGGTTCACCAGACTCAAAAGGATTAAACCTTCTCGAGGCGACTTTTGCTTCTTTGATTTTTAGTATATTCATACATTATTTCAAAACTAGCCCTAACTTATATGAAAATCAGTTTTTTATTTTGATTTCATTAGCTGTTACTAAAAGCATGTGGAATGATTTTCTACAATATCTCTATGATATCTTCTATTATTTTGTCCTTCATTGTTTGCCAACAGATGGTAGACCGAACATAAAAAACACATTCAGTGAAATGTACACACCCATTCCAGTGAAGGTAAGTTCGGTAGTTTCTGGTGTTTTCACATCCAGCTGGTCATCATGCTGAGCAGTGAAGAGAAAAGAAGAAATAATGAAGGGGGAGGAACAGCAAAGTTCAAAGAATGGCCCCTATTTTCAATGGGGTAAAAAAATCTCCTCTTCATTAGAATGTCTGCATTGAAACATTAAGAGCCCTGCTCCCACTATGCTCTATTAACCTGAGAAGGGGTTGACGGAAGCAACTAGAAGTATTAAAAAGAACTCACATTCAATACATGCACGCATGCACAAACACACACGGAGACACACACTTGTGCCTGCATTTTCTTACATGCACATACCATCTCACAAAATAATGTGTTTCAATGATTGCATTGTTTTCAGCCAATACAATACAGAAACAGATCATTCAATGAATGAATTCCAACAGAACTGCATTCGTCTATACACAATAATCACAGGTAATTACAATTAAGTAAACAGAGATAGCCAAACACCGAGCTGGATGCCTGAAATAATGTAACGTTTTTTTGTTTCTGTTCACTGAAGGTTTTCCATGTGCTTGGCCATGTGTTACATTCATGGAAACAACTGTATTCAAATCTTCCAACTGCAAGGTACTGCAGCCTGTTGAACAGATGGCTTTGAAAATGAAGACAGGCTGAGTGGCCACACCTGCAATTGTACTCTCACTCACACACACTCACACAGACACACACACACACACACACAAATGCATACAAACGCACACAAGCATGCCTGCACACACGGACACAGAGACACACCCATGCACAGACACACACTCACATGCATGCACGCACCCACACAAAGACACACGTATACACACACACATACACACACACATGTAATCAAATACAAAAAATACACAAAATACTCATGCATACAAACGTAAAACAACCACAACCATTAGACAGGTGTTGCTCTCCATATATTTTCATTCCTATTTAATGGCTTTTCAGGTTTGCAGCTTTGTCGTAAAGATATTCAAGAAGCTGCTGTACAACACAGCATGATGGAAGTCTCACTCTCTCTCTGAGCTGCTGTTTCCTTCCCTCTGCTTCATGGCTCCCCATTTCCTCTCCAATTATTTCATTTATTACTTACACCTCATGCACCTCTTTCTCTTCTCCACTACCTGCATTTCCTCCTTAATTACCCACTTCTCCAAAATCGACATCATCGGACAAGAGGAAACTTTAATAGTTTTAATAAGGACTGAGATGAGTTGTTAGCAGTCTTCTTTATATTGTATTTTGTTAGTAAGAATTCCAGCTTAGATCTCCAAGTACCATTTGATATCAGCTAATATGTTTAAACTTGAGTAAAGCAGTTTATAAACATGCATGGCAGAGACAATGGAATTAATGTATTGCACCTTCTGAGCCCTCTGATGTTTTTATGCACGTGGTGTGTTCGTCCTCGTTGGAGTTGCTAATGTTCCCTTAATCTTCACATTCCCTTTCTTCTAGATTCTGTATTCCCCTTTGTGCTCCCCATGCCATACGGCAAGTGGCTATATCGTTTTAAATACACACACGCATGCCCACACACAGGCACACATATAGAGCTCCTAAGTAAGCCCCTTCCGGTAGACCCCCATGGGACCTCTGAGATCGTAAAATATGAATGGATTCCAATGAAAAGAAAGTAATTATTTTCGGGTCCCAGTCTTTATATGCCCTAGATTACACACTTGTTGTTTGTGGATTTAAATCATAATTTTTCATGCAAAGAAAACCAAAATAAATTGCGAGGAAGTTTGATAATGTTAAGTTTTGTGTGAGGCCGCTTTGTGAACTACCTACAGCCCCTCGCTGCTCTCGACGCGAATGATATACGTCAGCATCACTCCAGTACAGACATGGCAAAATCTGCTCCACTTCACCTCTCTTTTCCAAGGGGAGAATAACAGCATCGAAAGAGGTGAAAACCATTGTAGGTCGGGGCATGTGACAGATTTTCAGTATGCCGATGGGGATATTGTCGATCTTGTCCACGCCAGTCGCAGGGAGAGTGACGTCACATATGAGACATTTGGGGCCCTATCTTGCAGCTGGCGCAAGTGACTTAGTCACTGGCGCATGTGTCGTTGCTAGTTTACAACTGGCGCAGAGCGTTCTTTCCCACCAGCGCCACTCGCCGGTAAATTAGGGATTGATCATGCGCCCCAAGGGGCGGTTCGGCGGAAGGAGGAGGCGTGTTCTGGCGCAAACGGTATTTTGCCGTCTCTGAATACCATTGCGCTACTGACCAGGAAATACCTGGTTTAAAGTCAGTGGCGCGTTGTTCAGATGCTATTTTAAGGGCGCATGCATACATGCGCATGCGATGCATACGGATTGCTTGTGCACCTCGCGCATACACTTTGCTTCTCTCATCTACCTAGCCGCACATTCTTGGTAAATTATTTGGGAAAGAACAGCTGATGCAGCGGTAATAAGTTGTACTTTTAAATCAATGCATCTGCAAACACCGTACAGCAAACACATATTTTCTTGACACAGACATCGTGTAGGCCTACATGCCCATAACTTTTAGGATTGATGAGTAGGCCTATTTGATCGTGAAAAACATTGTTTTACCGCGAGTGAGTGTTAAAAAGAATGAATGAATGCGGGCGCGCGTGTGTGCTCTGTTTAAACACACGCAAACTAAACACTCTCATCATCATCTCATCTTCGTTCGCTTATCCGGGGTCGGGTCGCGGGGGGAGCAGCTCAAGCAGGGGGCCCCAGACTTCCCTTTCCCGGGCCACATTGACCAGCTCTGACGGGGGGATCCCGAGGCGTTCCCAGGCCAGTGTTGAGATATAATCTCTCCACCTAGTACTGGGTCTTCCCCGAGGTCTCCTCCCCACTGGACGTGCCTGAAACACCTCCCAAGGAAGGCGCCCAGTGGGCATCGTTACCAGATGCCCGAACCACCTCAGCTGACTCCTTTCTAAGTAAAGGAGCAGCGGCTCTAATCCGAGTTCCTCACGGATGGCTGAGCTTCTCACCCTATCCCTAAGGGAGACGCCAGCCACCCTTCTGAGAAAACTCATCTCGGCCGCTTGTACCGCGATCTCGTCCTTTCGGTCATCACCCAACCCTCATGACCATAGGTGAGGATAGGAACGAAGATCGACCGGTAGATCGAGAGCTTTGCCTTGCGGCTCAGCTCTCATTTCGTAACAACGGTTCGGTAAAGCGAACGCAATACCGCCCCCGCTGCTCCGATTCTCCAGCCAATCTCACGCTCCATAGTTCCCTCACTCGCGAACAAGACCCCGAGGTACTTGAACTCCTTCACTTGGGCAAACTAAACACGTAACGCATAATACAATCAATGGCAATGTCTATTACCGCGGGGACACATGCATATTAGGATAGCATACAATACTGATAAGAAACAATGTTTATAATGTATTGCGTATATCATTAAATAGAACCACAGTTACCGCATATCATATGTTATAGCCTATCATACGTTTTCTTTGCCGAAATTAATTTGAGGACTCCGATTCTCCGGCCAATCTCACGCTCCATAGTTCCCTCACTCGCGAACAAGACCCAGAGGTACTTGAACTCCTTCACTTGGGCAAACTAAACACGTAACGCATAATACAATCAATGGCAATGTCTATTACCGCGGGGACACATGCATATTAGGATAGCATACAATACTGATAAGAAACAATGTTTATAATGTATTGCGTATATCATTAAATAGAACCACAGTTACCGCATATCATATGTTATAGCCTATCATACGTTTTCTTTGCCGAAATTTATTTGAGGACTCAGTATTTCTGAAGTTGTGGAAGAAACCCCCTTATTCCATGTGTGAATTAGGCCATATTATTTGGCAATAAACTAAGCCATTTGCAGTTTGAAATTCATGTGCATCTGTCTCATCGGAGACTGCAGACGCGCTGTCAAAATATCAACTCGTCCGATTCAAATGCGCTCATGGCTCTTAAAGGGGATGGGAGCTGGCACTCTCATTGGTTTGTTGCACGCAGGGGCGGCGCCAAACGGTTGCTTGCCGTTGCTATAGCAACTCCAAGCAATTACTCAGAAACCCCAGAGCAACCCCTGATTTTTTGTCAAACTCAAACAACATATTTGAAATAATGCCATTTTCCGTAAAATGGTAGTTCAACTAAACCTATGGCCGAATGCGGTACCCGTCACCATACCGACCATTCCTGTCATATGAATCACCAGATTAAGTGCATAATCAGTGAGTAGCGTCAACATTTCAGGGCCGTGACTGGACTGTCGTTCAAATGAACACGAGTCAGCCTGGGACTCTCCTCTCCTCCCCTCCCCCTCACCGTGCCCAGTTCCCGAGCGTTGGGCATGCGCACACTCTGTAAGTGACATGAACGGATTAAAAAAAAACACATACACACAATTAACACAAACTATCCCAAGCAATATGTACAATATTAATTAATTATTATTTAATGTACATGAAACAATAATTTCATTAATAGCATAGTCTTACGAAAAATAAATAACATTTCAAATTTGCGGACATCTCGCGGCGAGATTATCAGTCAGAGATGTTCGTTGCCGGCTCGTTGGCGCTTAAAAAATATGGACAAGTTTTTACTATTTCGAAAGAAATCAAGTTCAAACACGACTCGCGATGGCGAGGCTGAGGATGGGCTCGTTAATAGCCAGACTTGTGTTGGACTTGGCAGTTGTTCGGAGGGGGGTTATGCTGAGGTCAAGAAACGGAAGAAAATATTGTAGCCTACACAGTTCTGAATTAGCAATACAATGTTATCACATGCTTGCTAGCAATGTTGGTGTGTTAAACCGTATGGATTAAAGTGGAATATTGCAAGAAGTCCTGTGATCAAGACATCGATTTAAGGTAGGCCGTTTGGTTATTAAGTTTGCCCGTCGCAGCATATTGACTTGGGGCCCATGTGATTTTGTTTTGAAGTAGAACTAGATTATAGGTTTGGCTCATGCCAAAGGATGGGTTTATCGTAGCCTGGTATGATCCGCCCTTAATAGAAGTATTATGAAGTATAATAGTATCAACAATAATAGCAACTATTGTATTAATGTTCCACATAGGCCTACATTTGAGACGTATCGCGCAACTAATGTGAATGCTTTGGAATGTACCGTGGCGACGGTGGGTCTGAGATGTGCAATTCACCACTATTGACAGGACAGCTAACCTTGTAGTTGGGGGACTGCTGACGGGCTGTTGATTGAACTATGTTGTTTGTTATCGTGTGGCCGCAGTGCCACCTGGACTAGCAGTGAATGTGTACATGCCGCTGGGCTATTTTCATGTTGGCCTTCTTAAAGATCTTCCTCTATATTGTTCTATGTCTTTACGTCTTTATGTCTGTGCGTGTGTGAGGGAGAGGGAGAAAGATAGCGCACGTTGAACTGTCAAATGATACGATCACACTCAATCACAGTGGTGCGATTAGTCTGTGTTGTTACTGTACTGTAAACTTGCCTCGTACGGGACCGCAACCACCCCAACCCGTGCCGAAAATGTCTTCCCGGCCGTGTCTCTGCCAAATTCAGGTGTTTTGATCAAGGTTTTTTTTTTTGACCAGCAACCTCTTGAATTCATACAGCAACTGTTAAGCAACTGCAACAAATTATTTCTGGCGCCGCCACTGGTTGCACGTTACGCCCAAACCACACCTACGGGTAATTAGGCTGGTTCAGACCAACCCTTTTGACACTTGCGCCGCGGCGCAAGCGTCATTTATCCGCCTGTAAAATAGCGATAGCGCCGTAGAACCGCCCACAAAGCTACTTGCGCTTTGCGCTTCCCACTTGCGTTTCAGACCGTTAAAATAGGGCCCGTAGTCTTTCTCATTGTGTTTCATCTACAGCCTTTAACTGAACAATTTCACAATAAACGGTTAAACTCTTGAAATGAAAAATTATCATTGAAATCCACAAACAACATATGTGTAATCCAGGGCATATAAAGACTGGGACCAGAAAATAATTACTTTCTCTCCATTGAAACCCATTCATATTGTACGATCTCAAAGGTCCCATAGACCTTTGTAGAATATTGCGCAATCCCATTTCTAGCCCTTACCCCTTCCCCTTACCACTTCAAAACAAGGGGGAGGGGTAAGGGGTAGAAATGGGATTGGGCCTAATTCCCACCTCCAAGGCTCCTGGTTCCATCGGTCAAATGTCTATGGGAAACAACATGGGGTTTTTGAATCATCGTACATAACAAACTCTCTAGGTGGCGAAGAAGTAAAAGCTGCTCACGTTTTCAACTACTACATTGTCGGTTCCGTTAAAGTAGCATTTTTAAACGTTAACTACTTACGGCACCGACAATGCAAAACCCAAGGGGAATCTAGATGGAAAAAGTGTGTAGTTCAAACGTGAGCAGCTTTTACTTCTTCGCCACCTAGAGAGTTTGTTATGTATCATTCAAAAACCCCATGTTATTTCCCATAGACATTTGACCGATGGAACTGGAGCCTCGGAGGCGGGACTTATTCTTCAGAGGTCTATGGGGGTCTACCGGAAGGGGCGGACTTAGGAGCCCTATATGCATCCTAACCCCGAGATAAGCACAACATTACTTGCCATTGTGCACAAGTGGTTCATCACTTATATTGAAGCACTTAGAAATCGAATATTTAAGGTTTCAAATGTGTGCTTGGATATGCTTCCCGAGACTGAATATGAATGACTCTGTATGATGAATAATATATTATCAGTCTTTATTTATACCAAAACCATGGCATCTGAAATAAGACAACAGAACCTCTGTGTGTTTGTGTCAAATTTTGTGGAAAAAAGAATAAAGGAAGTTAGTTATGTAATAATAACAATATTCCATCTGATGTATCTCATACATAAATACTTCATACTGAATAATGTGTCCGGGTTATTATTCTGCAGTGTTTACCTGGCATTAGGTAGGTAGGTTCTCCATGAAAACACTTGTAATGGGTTTAATGTGTGTTTTTAATAGAGCTGGAGTCGTACTGTTGCTCTTGTGACAATGACAAAACTTTGAGAACGTCTTGTTCACACACAACCATTTGGATGGATGATTGAGGATTCTCCATTTTGATCCCATTGTGTTGTGCAGTCCTTCTGATAACAGTTGCCCAGCCCAGTACTACGGTGGGCTGAGACATTGATTGGGCACCACATAATATACCAAGCATAGGGCGCGACATCCATGGGCCCACACATCTGCCGTCCTCTCTGGTTACCCATCAGGCCCTGGACACCGCCGCCATATGGTGGTGATTGATCCTTCCTCTAAGCAGCTCGATTTGAGGCAATGCTCAGAGGTCAGAGGTGTCTTTGGTGTCTGCTGTTGATTGAGTACAAAACGAGCAGAACTTTTGCTAAAGTGCCACCGTTTAGCCTCCATTACACGCAGTTAGACCTGACGCTGTTGTCTGCACAATCTGAGGAATAAGGGATCATTTGATATTGATTACTTAGACATCAGCAGAGTGCACGACGGGGATGAGATGTTGGACTGAAATAAAGCAAACGTGCTGGGATGTCTGGAGGTCTAACAAATAGATAAATAATAATAATAATACATTTAATTTAGAGGCGCCTTTCAAGACACCCAAGGTCACCTTATACAGAGCATATAGTCATCATAAATCGTTTAAAAAACAAGACATTGTGGAAAAAAACAACAAAAAAACAACAACAAAAAAACAAAACAAAAAAAAACAAGACAAAACAAAACAAACAAACAATCAAAACAGTGATTAGATGTAGGATCTCCTTTAGTTCAATCATTTGTCCATATTTTAGACTGCCACCACCAATGTTGTCGGTGTTCCTATCACTATGTTGATGATGATAACCCTACAATATACATATATTTATTGATCTTATTTGACACCAAAAACCAAATCATAAAGTGGAGTGTTTACATACTCACATCAACAACAACAAAAAAAAAGGCTAATGGTCTATGGTGATCCTTTCAATATTCATGAATAATCTTCAAAGTATGACACTATATTCATTACATTTATGCTTCAAATCAAGTCAACATCGTGCCGTCCATCACTAGGAGACCTGGCCTGAGCAGATCTCTTTCGCTCTTATTATCACTGCCATAATGACAGTGCAGCAATCCAACCAATCGTAGCCCTCTCACAAAGGGTTGTGCTGAGCTGCATCTGGCCTAGGGAGAGGACTGGGGGGGGGGGTCTCCGGGGTCGTTCCAACGCACGCAGGGCCACTGGGCATAGGCAGCCATTGTTGGAGCTCTGCTTGGCCTGTGGGGGGAGAGCTCAGTTGTAGCCCAATGAAGAACGACAACCAGAGACAATACCCCATCAAACGCATACACAGGCACACACACTTATGCCTGCACACATTTACACACACACACACACACACACACACACACACACACACACACACACACACACACACACACACACACACACACACACACACACACACACACACACACACACGCATGCCTGCACACTCACACACACACACACACACACGCACGCACACACATGCCTGCACACACTCACACACACACACACACACACACACACTCACACACACACACACACACACACACACACACAAACGCACACACACACACACACACACACATTCAGTAGACAGTACACAACAAGTACATGTACCAAAAGGACATGATTCACAAATGTGTGTAAATAAATACCACCTCCCACGCACGCTTGCAAACACACACAAACGCATATGCATAGACACATACACCTCATGCACACACTCCCACACACACCAACACACACAAGACACTCACCCAAGACACTAGAACAGCAAAAGGAGCCACTCTGCTCACACAGTGCTGCTGCCCAGCCGAGGATCCAGCTCTTCTGGGCTGCAGACGTAAGCCTGCTGCGCAACAATAAGAGGCACGTTGAACCATTCAGTAGAAACTAAAAGTGATTCAGGGATTAGCAGGGCTTTACTCTTTTTCCACCCTTTAGGGAACCCTGCTTTTGGAAACCCAAAGAGCGGTGGATAATAGATGCCGCGCTCTCCTGCTCTCTTCAGTGTAGACAATGCTGTGCTTATCGTAGATCGCCGTCTCCATTGGTGGTCTGAACATGGCCCACTGCCATCACTCACTACACACTGTTTGAATCTTTCTGCATCTATACACGCCATCTCTTTCTATTTGTATTGTGTTGGCCTGTGATTGGGTCAGCATTTATTCATGCATCTTATCATGTGTGTTTACGTGTGTACGTGTGTTTGTTAAGTGTTACCCATGCACACAAATCGTAGAAACCTAACACACACACACACACACAAACACACACACTGACGTTGTGCTACGTGTTGTCATCATGGAAACTCTTGGGTGACCTTAATCCGGAGGCTGCGCTAAAGGCACTTTGAAGCTTTCAGACCAATCTCTGACTCTCTCTCTCGCTCTTTCTCATTCCTTGCCTTGCTCGCCCCTCTCTTTCCATCTGTTGCCCAGTTTCAAAAGAAACTTTCAAGGCCAACTCAGCATTTCAGCGGTTTCAAACAGATCTATTGTAACATATAAAACAGGATTTGTCAACTGAGACTGGGAGAGAGTGAGAGAGAAAGGAAGGGGTAGAGAGAGCGATAGAGAAGGAGAGAAGGAGAAAGGGTGCATGGGAATGATAGGGAAAATGATATTAATAATGTTTTTTAAAGAGGATTATAATATAAAAGCACACAAACATGCTGGTCATAGGAAGAGAAATGTCCTAAATACATTTTTTTGACAAAGCATGGTCTACCTAAGGTAAAACATTTGGGTTCTAATACTAGAAAATGCAATTTGCCATTAGATGCATCACTGGCTTTTAGTTTAATGAATAACATTGGATGAACAGTCAGTTACTGCTTTGTTGTGTTACTCAAGGATTATATACCAAACAAAGTAAGATATCTAATGATAAAATAACAAAAATAACCTAACAATTAACACAAAGAGCAGCGTTGTGAGTGAGAGTCGGCAGGAAAGCATATTGAGCATTGCACCACCCAGTCTCACACCCGCTAACCAGCGCTCCTCTGGGGCATTTCATTTAATCATTCAGAAATATGCAGGAGGCTGGGATGGCTTAATTGTTAAAAGTAGATATGTGTTTATGCAGACCTCTGCAAAGTTTTAAGAACACACACACACACTCACACAATGTATTTTTATAATAAATTTATAAAGTTTTTGCTTGACATGAGTGAGCATTCTGAGCCAATCTTCCATTGATTCGCTGTTGCTGCACTGGAGTCTATACTTCTCTCAGTGTCCTTCCAGATTAAGGTCTGAGGCACTGCTTGTTTGTCAAAAAGCATGCATGAATGTTCACAAATCTCTTGACTTATCACAGGAAGATTGCCAGATCATAGGAATATCATGCTGAGCCTGTTCAAGGGGGTGGCACCCCTTTGAGGGTGACGCCTGAGACTCACATATATAAAAAAAAAAAATCACATTTATTCCGGTCTGAGACGTCAACGCATCTAGAAGAAGAGAGAAGCGCCCTCTTCTCTGCATTGAAAGACATGAATCAGGCCATTGTGCTCTTTAATGGGAATCGGAAAAGGTCATTCGTGTTTTAACACTAGCAAGAGTGGTTGCTGTCAGGGCCCAAATGCCACTCCCAGCGAAAAATAGTCTCCTTTGTCCAAAATAAGGGCAGCAGTTGTGTCATTTTTGTGCCTTTGAAGGAAACAACAAAGATCCCTGGGCTGCACATTCCCCTCTGCCGATCTGGACAGAAGCGAGGGGAAACTCACAGATGCATGCACATCAGTATGAGGAACATTACAAGGTCATAATTATTTAAATAGTTTGTCCCCCTTTTTTTTTGTTTGTTGTGTAATTTTTCAGCCGAGCCGACAGATGACAGATAGCTTGCCAGTTTATCCCTGGATGCATTAGATTTGGCAATGTTTCTATCTACAGAGGGAACATTCTCTTAGGAGCTTCTCTTAAACAACATCAAATAAAGCAATAGAAGGATGATGTATTGAATCAAAACAGAGAGAGGGAAGGAAAGAGCGAGGGAGAGAGAGACAGAGAAATTCAACTTGCAGGAGGGACAGACTAAGACAAAACAGTAGTCAGAGACATTTGAACAAAACTGGCTCACAACAGGTCACGGTCCACAATCACTGACATCTCAAACAAGACTTCAGTCATGCGTATGACGTATGTTCAAACTAGCCCATTGGATTAGAATTTTTATCCCAGAACTTCTAACGGATATCCCAGTAAGCCATATGCCTTGGAACTCAATAAAGAAAGCAGTCTAACACCAAAATGTAGTATAGTATAGCTTTTAGTTTCACAATAATGGCTCTAAAAATGGGGGCAGGGGGGATTGCTAACAAAAATATATCTCATTGCTCGACATGTTTGAACTACGTGTTGATAAAAGGTAATTTTGATTATTTCTTAAACAGAATGAAGCCGACCCCTATTCTAATTCAAAACCCCAAATAAGCATGAATAATGTCACGAGCAGTTTAACTGACAAACTTTAAATCATGTACAATCACAGAATGAACATTAGGGCAATAAAAGGCGAATTTCAAAAGTTTTTTTTAATGTATTGTTAGTCAGAAACAATGTTATTATTGCCTTTTCCACTGATATTTAAATGAATCTTGGCCATTTTTGGTTTTCAGCGATGAAAACCAAGGCTTTGGCTCGACAAAAAAATAAACGCAACAGTTGCAATGCATTAAGTTTGGAGTTATGTCAGGTAGGTACTTAACTAGAAAATGCATTTCCTGCAGAAATTGCGGTGAGTGTAGGGCAAAGTGAGGTTGAAAATAGGTTTTCCTAAAGCCACATAGCTTAAGACGTATAGAAATGTTCAATGGCTTAAATTAAGTGAAGGGATCTGAACAGAATCTAAATGGAGTAAATAATGCAAACATCCATACCATTTAAAAGGAGCAAACACAGAGCCTCTAGCCATATAAACGGCGTCCATGGACACAAACACCCGATAAATTAAAATCATATTTCCGATTGATTAATCATTTTATCGCAGTGAAACAAGAAATACTGTAACCGTTTAAGCCTAGCCTTGTGTCTTTGGATAAAAATTGAAATTGCTGTGCTCCCCGGCTTCCGACATGGTTAGCTTTTGTGATAGCTACACGCGTGGCTATCCCATGATACGCTCTCGCCCAAGCTAGAGCGCGTGCCGTGTGACGTCATCACGCTATCCTGTGGTAGACCCATCAGTGATGATGGCGATCGTCATTAATTGCCTATCAAGGCCAGGATCAAACTCCTCTGTGTCCTTCTAAAGCAACTAAAATAGATTTCTAACATTGTTTTCAATTGCTCAACATAAAATTAATCCAGGAAGTTATCGAGCAGCGTTGTTGGGATGAGAGCCAGCTATGGCAAAGCAATTGGCGTTTCTAACATATGCTGTGTATTGAGGGTCGACGCATTCAAATTATTCATTTGACAAGTTTACGGTGTAAAACAGAGTTAGCATTCAAATAAAAGTTTTCTCCTGTCATTTTTTTGTCGTCCTCATGGTTAGCATAACAAGTTATTTGAACATCTGAAAACCCTGCAACATCAGAAAACCATTTTTTAACTGACCCTCAGTTTGTCTCTACATCTAGATATTTTTCTCATAGTTTTGCAGGTTTCATTCAATAATTGAACCAGTTAAGGGAAGAGCAGCAGCAAATTGTAGATTATTTCAGGAGCCTTTTCCCATGCCATTGCTGTCAACGCTTATCCATGTTGAACAGATCATTGACAAGATATTTTTGATTGGGGTGTGGCCAGAAATGCAATATGTTTAAAAACTGAACCGACATGGAACATTGCAGGAGCAGTTTCTGTAGTGTATGTTTAGACTCAGTACGTTTACATGCAAAGAATAAAGCGATTAAAGCCATAGTTCATCTATGCTCCTCAATTGGAAAACTGCAATTGTCCGTGCATACATGCCAGTGAGAAATTCGAATCATTGACCGAAGCATGTCATACCCCGGTACAATAGGTGGCGCTGTACCTATTTCAACTAGCTGTAATAGAGCCACCGGCTGACCTCTTTACGTCACCAGCAACTACAATGTCAGGCGGCATTCAATAAAGATGTTTTCAGTAGACAGCTGTCAGTTCAGGCCATCTAATTACTGCGACGCCCCATGTTCCGACCGCTCAATGCAAGCTACTTTCAAAATGACAAGGGCCAAAAGGATTTATCTAGTACCGACTAGGGTTGGGCAATCGTCTACCAGTTTCCATCGTCCTATTGCGCCCCCTAGCGATCATCGATAGTCGATATGATCAGCCGGGGGGGTCGTCATATCGAGAGACGCCGAGATCGTTTATTGGCCTGTGGCATGTGCCACCGCGACCACTGACATACCATGGCATATGCCGTTCAGGAACGGCATATTTAGTTTAGGAACGGTAACTGCCGTTCCGGAATGGTAAGTGCCACCGCAACCACTGACATACCATGGCAACTGCCGTTCTGGAACGGCAACTGCCGTTCCCAACAATGTATTGCCGTAAATGTAAAGCTATATATATTTGGTCTTTATTGACACTATATCACAACATAACGCCGTAAATAAAGGGATTTATACGTTTCTCTTGTCCGTTCTGTTGTTAGGATATGTGCGATCTGTTTGTTGTTGCTTTTGAAATGACAGAGGCTTTTGAAAACAGCCGGACTTGCTCCGTTGACGGTAGTTAGCCTAGCCACCTAAACAGGTCTAACTAATCGATAACAGAGATTTAGAGCTATTATACTTAAGTAGTAAGTACTTAATAGTTTGAGTAGTGTCGAATGATGTACACTTTTCGTACTGTATGGCAGCCATCTTAGCTACGTAGCGGAAGAGGTGGAGCCAGGCTGAGCCAACGTCGCCGCATTTTCTTTAATATCTCCATGCATTTTCCACATATCCTGCATTAAATGTGTCATTTTGTAGTTTTAATAGCTTTTTATAACTACTATGTGTAAAGAGTTCACAGTTCAAACGTAGCGGCAGCAGTTGCAAACGTAGTTTCCGGTTAGTACAGAAGGCAGATTGGCCGTCGGGACGATCGGGAGATTTCCCGGTCGGCCGGCCGGCCAGCGAGTTCAGGTGGAACGGCCCACAATTGTGTAGCGGCCTGCGAAGTCAGTTGGACCGGCCCACAGTTGTGAGCGGCCGCGAGGCGTCTGCAAGCCGGCCCGGAGCATAATTTATTCCCCGTCAAGATGCCGTGAAAATCCCCGAAATAAACAATATATGTTTCGAGAACATCCAACCAATGTTTATACCACTTGCTTACTCTCTATGTCTCATTCATGTCTCATGTTTTTTTTTTAATATTATTTCTTTTTACTTCATTTAATTCTTCATTATTCAGGCGTTACAGAAATTTCATGGCCATAAATAAATAACACAAACTACCGTTTACTTTAATTTGTTTGATCTTGAATTTACGTAGAATGGAATGCCTCCTGGGATTGGGAAATGCGTTTATCCAATAAACAGCTTGCAGGTCAAGTCCATTTTCGAAAATGTAGGGGGATATATGAGCGACCCCACGTCTAATGGCATGACCCTAAAGACGCGTCAGACAGAGAAGGCGAGCAAGTTCGTGGTTGCTTGCTTTTACTTGTTGTGGCACTCATGGAAGGCAAGAAGAGAAAAGAAAAAGGAGGGGCTGAAAAGACCAGAATAAAAAAAAAAAGCGGATGCTGGAGGGGGATGCATCTAAGTGCTCAAAAATAACAGATTTATTCCGAAGTCAGGCATTAACGAGTTGTGCAGGTGAATTGACAGAAAAACAGTTAGCCAGAGCTCCACCATTGACGTTATTGCTAGACGGGAGCTAGCACAAGCTGCTAGTCAAATGTGTATGTGCTGGCTGGTATATTTCAGACGAATTAATGACTTAACTGATCTTTCTCTTTTAATGGATGGAGAATATGTTAACACATTTGGAACATGTAGTAGTAGTCGTGTAGTCGTGTCAACACGTTACACCGGTATTACAGAGTATAAACGGTATAAACTTTGTTCTCCGTCAACTCTCCTCTCACACTCGGTGACAGCGTCTTATAACGTTCTATGTATAATAGTATAATATAATTTTATAGATAATATCACGGCCAAGAGCTCTGTGCGCCTCCGGATGTGCTTTTGATTACGGCGTTGCTATGGTTACCAGTCGTGTAAGGAAGTGCGCCAAATCTCGGAGCGCCAATTCTCTTCCGCACAGAGCAGAACTGTGGCCTATTTTACACATTTTTATTTTCTTAATTATAATTATATCATTCATTTTTCCCTTTTTATTTTTTTATTACTGAAAAAGTAAATAAATAAACGGTGTTGTGGGGGGGGGGGGGGGGGGGGGATAGGCTGATAGGCCGGACCCGGTGGCTATTAGTCCCTATATCTACCATGGGGTGGCACTGTAGCCTATGGCTAGACAGTCATCCATTTTTCCACTCGTGTTTTATCAAGGTGTCCTAGTAGCGTAGCCTATATAGCCTACTGTATGACTGCTTCAGCTCATAACTATTCAATAGGCCAAATATTAAGTTTTGCATTTGTTCTTATTGGTGTTTAACCAAAAACAATCAGTAGGCCTACAGGTTCCTATTATTTAACACTGATCCAGTGTCATAAACCTTTCTATACCGACATGATCAAGTGGTATCATGGCATATAGGCCAACCGTTTTTCCGCTGGCAAGCCCATTATGTTAATCCGAAGTTCCATTTCCTACTGGAACCACCGTTTTTCCGCTAGCATGCCACTCATGTAAAATGGTATTACCAGTTTATTCTGGCACCTACCGTTTTTCCACTGGCATGCCACTCATGTAAAATGGTAATTACCAGCTTATACTGGCACCTACCGTTTTTCCACTGGCATGCCACTCCTGTAAAATGGTAAGTACTAGGGATGTGCATTTCTGGCAAAAAATATTCGCAATCAAGTATTCAAATAATATTCAAAAATCAGTCAATCAAGAACCCCCCACGCACACACACACTTCGGATACACGCACACACAACGACACAGGGAGAGGCTTGTTGATTTGTATGAAATCAATCAAAATTATTAAAACATCACTATTTATTTTACTGAACACGGCCTGCATGACGGTGAACTAGACACGTCTTTAGCATACGGCCAAATAAATGTGCACATAAGTGTGTATTTTTACAATTAATTTGTTACCAACATTCGTAGTGTTGATCAGCTGAGACAGCCTTCGATGGAAGCAGTGTACCACAGCTGTGTCCCGGTACTTGGGTTTCCCCGATGTCCTGGCCAAACCAGGACACCGTAAAAAAAAGTGTCTTTGAGTGTCTAGAAAAGTGCTATATAAATTCAATCCATTATTAGGGGTCCAAGCCAACAGGTTGGATCCCTATTGTTTTTGTAAGGATTTTTATACTTCCTTCGTTTGAAGTGGTACTACAGCCCAAACCGTAAATGGTGCACACAAGCCAATTACATGACTAGATCCAAGTCCGTGAGGTGACGGCAGACGACAAAATCCAGACATGCCGGCCACTAGGTGGCGCTATACCAAGGAATACGCGTTTGGGGCTATAACTTCCACACCGAACCTCCCAGAGTCCAAAAACTTGTACACACAGATGCACTGGAGTCTGCTGCATCTTTTGGTCTAGGCCACGCCCATTTGAGTCTATGAATATTTTTCGCTAAATCGCGAAAACCGCAAAACTGTTTTTTCCCTACTCCTCCCACATTTCTTGACCAATCGACACCAAACTTTGCACACGACATCTTCAGACGCACACGCAAAGGAATCGTCGGACAGTTTTTTGATCCGACCTTCGACGACGAAACGGTAGCGTTTTGAATATTGGTTTATGAGCTAAATTAGACGTGGAAAATCAAAAATCCAAAGAAATCCAAAATTAGACATCGGAACGAATCCAAATTGTAAAAATTTCGGAAAATTTCGCCATTAGGGGGCGCAATAAACGAGGAAATTGTATATCTTCTACAAAATTTCGCCGCGAAAATGCTACACTGACTTCTCGCTACTCCTACCACAGTCAAATCCTTTGTATCCACAGGTTCAGGGTTGCGTTTTGAACACATGCTTCGCGTTGTGCCGGCGAAATGCACATTTCTTGTTGCGTTGTGCCGGCGAAATGCACACTTCTTGGACCCCTGCGTAACTGCTTGCAGTTCTAGTTATTATTATTATTATTAAAGAAATGGTGTCCTTCAAGACGGTGGAGAAGACCACCTTCAAAGAAAGGCTGGCAACGCTGGACAAGCATTATGAGTTGACTACGCGCAAATACTTTTCGACACTGCCATCCCCAACTTATATAATGAAACAAGATCTTCGATTGTCACCGAATTAAAACGGCCGTCTTCATTGCATTGACCATAGATATGTGGTCATCCATGAACATGACGCCAGACATGTATCTCACAGCCCATTATCAGCAAAGACTGGCAACTGGAGGCGAAGCGTTTGGACATATCCTTCGTCCCAGACCATCACACTAAAGAGGCACTGGTAGACGCCCTCAAAGTGCGCACTTAAGAGTGGGGCAGAGAGGAAGAGAAGATAGCCTGCATCACGACCGACATTGGCGCAAACATTATTGCAGCCGTCCGGGAGCTCAAATGGCCCTGGTTGAACTGCTTCGGACATCATTTCAATGTGGCCATAAACAACGCACTGGATGGAGAAAAGGATCGCACTAGTCGTGCGTTTGGAGTCTGGCGGGCAATCAACGGTGCCTTTTCTCATAGTTGGCAACGGAAACGGGAGCTGAGCAAAGCCAAGGATGAGCTACAACTCCCCAAACACGCTTTGAGTACGGCAAGCTTATTATTTAGCGTTGCTCTAGCACGAGTCATGAAAAAGGCCCATTTGGATTATTATTAGGCCTATAGTAGTCGGCTAGTGGTGTTATTGGTGTTATTATGATTAGGCAAAAATGATTATGCAGGCTATTGGGCTATTCAGTCTTTTATTTTTAAAACAGGACTGTGCAACACGTTGGGATTCGAAGCAGAAGATGGCAGAGAGGATACTGGAACAGGCCCCAGCCGTCAAGAGGGTTTTAACGAACGACGGAAGCCGCGGTCCCCTGCCAAATCTGACGTGGCAAGTTGAAGCTGTCCTGGAGGCAGTGAACAAAGGTCTAAAACCTCTCTCTGACCTTATGGACATACTGTCGGGCGAAAACTATGTGACAGTCTCTTCGTTGCTGCCCAAGCTGCATTTACTGAATGACACAGTCTTGAAGGAAGAAGACGATGACGTCCGGATGACGTCAGTCATTAAAAGTGGGGTGCTGGAGGCACTAGACAATAGAGTATTAAAGTGAAAACATCACGTTGTCCTGGCAACCGGATTTTGAGTTCTAAACAACCGAACGAGAGATTGCATTTTCCATTGCTTCCGTGTGTTGTTTCTTTCAAAATGAAGATAAATCAATTTCAAGAGGTGAAAATCACTACCGATCGATTTCGAAAACCTTTCTCAGTATTGGTCCCTTAACTAGACTGTGCAAAGAACCTTATATTATATAATGGCCTGCTTCGGGAAAGTTTAGAGGGTTCTTCTGAAAATGAAATGCTCTATTTGAACGATGTTAAAAGTCGAGAGATCGAACGATTTGTGTGATCTTGCGACCTACATCTCTCTGACAATGCAAGGGTAAGGCCTGTTTAGATGTTGCATTCGTTTTTGCAAACAGTTCTTATGTAAAAAGTAAAAAAAATGTAAAGATCCTTACCTTAGTAGTTTTACCCAATGTCTGTGTTCTTCTGTTTTCTTCTCTTTGCTCGGAAAGGGTTGTAAAGTAGGAGACTCTGACTGAGGCCTGCATACAGGGGCGAAGCACTGCTCCATACTGACAGTAGTTTACATGACTTTAGTTTAGTTGTATTTTATATATATATATATGAAGACAATCTATTCTCAATATTACTTACATCATTGGTAAAGCAAATCAATTCGCAAAAAAAACCTTCCTTTTCTATAAAAGTTTTGTGTGGCATAGGATTTCCCCTTGTTCATTTGGTTTGTGTAGAGCCTAAAATCGGTTGCCATGGAAACATGACGTCACACTTTAGTACTATAAGTACGATAATGAAGCATCATTACAAATAATGCGCTTAACTGCCCTCCTCGATCCCCACTACATTAGCGACCATATCGATGCAGTTTCCCCCGACAGCACAAAAGTTCGATGGAGGCAGAGATGGTGTCATTCTGCAGGAGGCAGACCACCGGAGAGGTAAGGGTCAGAGTGGAGGATGGTGAGACGGAGCAACCCGTGGCACCTATTCCACCACCTAAGAAAATCAAACCTTCCCTGGGTAGTGTGTTGTAATGGCACTAGTTTATGTGCAGCGCGCAGCGCACAGGAATACATTTAGGTTATATGTCTGGGGAATTGGAGGGGGTTCGGAAAGTGACGGCAAGTTGAAGGTGCTCTCGCTTGATGCTCTCACATGTTAAACAATGACGAGTTAATAAACCTTTGGAATTAACATCTGATTCACGCTCGGTAATTCTACAGGTAGCATTTTAGGAAAGGCAAAGCAACCTGTGAACCTCACTGAGGAGTAACGGGCAATGGCAGAAGTAACAGCCTACCTGTTGAAAGAGGATGCACTAGATGGGGTCAGTGACCCACTTGCATGTTGGAAGGCAAACGAGAACCGCTTTCAGTTAATGGCCAAGATTGCGACTAAATATCTCTGAATATATGTGCTACTAGTTCACCTTCTGAGCGTGTATTTAACACTGCGAGCAATGTTGTCACGCCACTGAGGAGCTTACTGAAGCCAGAAAAGTTGAATATGCTGGTGTTCTTGGCTAGAAACCTATAGGCTATGCACAAACTATTTAATTTTTTTATTTATTATTTGGCTTTTAGGCATACACTGCACAATACAATTGCACTATATTATTGTGTATATGCTAAAGCTTTTAAACATTGGATTATTTTGTTCCTTTGAATCCAAATTTCATTTTCTTTTGACTGCGTTCTGCAGCCTGCAATAGGCCTAGCCAAATACTTGCCAATTTTGCTTTGATTTGCTCTGCCGGAATTTTTATTTAGTTTTAAAAGAGTTTTGTGAAGACTGCGCCATCTCTTACGTCTGTGTTCATTTTCAATATCCTGTTTGTTACGTATTTTAAGAATCTAAGCTACCCACACATAGACTCAATGAAGCAGGACCAAACAGATAAGCCGTAAATACCATACATAGCCACAAGGGGAGCAAGACCTTACTGAAGGCTGTAATAAATACTTTAGCCACAGAAGGCAGCACCACAGAACAGACGAGAAAGCGGAGGGTTATCTCGCATTGGCTCCCCCCCCACTACTTCCGGACCGCGCTGTTCAGACCATAACAGTAGTGATGGGATTTTCGGCTCCTTTGCGAGATGCGGCTCTAATGGCTCTTCTTACTGTGGAGAGCCGGCTCTTTTGGCTCCCAAACGGCTCCCCATACACATGTTTTACATTAGTAATTAATTAATAGCTTAAACCTAATTTTATAACATTTTGTTTCATTATTGACATTGTTAAGCACTTATGAGTAAAAATGCAGCATAACAATGCTTTATGAATAAAACCTTCATTACTAAATAGCACCACTTCCGTCTGTGCAGGTTGTTAGTGGAGCCTGCACGATAGGATATTCTGGTTTTGCAGAGTCTACACTCTGCCCTGGTGGAGTCTGACGTAGCATTAAAATGAGTCCAGATTTTGCTCCGTTTTCTGTCACCACTCATTATCACATAGGCCTATTCAATTGTCACACTGACTCCCCTTCTTTATGCCGTGTGTGCTTCTTGACTGCTGCGTGCGTGACTGTGCATTGACACCTGCCCACAAACGCTATACAGCTTGGCCAATTGCCTGCGGTTTCCAAAAAAAAAGTGGAGAGAAACTTTTTTTTCATTGTTTTCCCGGCACATTATTAATTGAAAGCTGCGTGTGATTGGTCAGATGTGTGGAGCACACGCTTGACACGAGGGCAGTGGAGACATTAAGGCACCGACGGAGGAAAAAAAAAACCTCTGCTTTACCACAGGCAGAACGCGCAAGGAGAGAGAGTGAGAGGGGGAGGCCAGGCGGAGAGACAGCGAGGCACCGCAGGAACCGCACAAGCACAGCGACGGGGAGGCGGAGAGAGCGAAAAACTGAAAAAAAAAAACGGCTCCCAAATAGGATCTTAAAACGGCTCCCATCATAGAGCCGGTTCCAATCGTTCACGTCAAAGAGCCGGCTCTTTGAGCCGGATCGTTCGCGACCGACACATCACTACATAACAGCCTACAGATCGAGCATTGTCTTCAGAATCTTCTCGGCAGCTATTAGACATAGATGGGTTTATGTTTTTGATCAGCTAGGAGACGCTCAGCACGTGCTTAGAATACATCTTTAATCTCTCTTTGCTTCAGAGTATCAGTTTACCATACCGAAAATACTTTATACAAATAAAGTCTCTTTAAAGCTATTCCTTTGGATTCAACCTTTTTCCTTGAAGAACTACGCAACATGTTATATTTGTTCTTTGAAAGCGTTTTGTACACACATATAGCCTACTTTGAAAGAAATGTCTTATTTTTCTGTTCCAAATAAACCAACAACCTTTTGACTGGGATGTTTTTATGTGAACGTCAATGGGACATGGTCTAATACAATCTGAAATATTTCATTAGTTTGATCTTATAGTTAGTTAGGCCTTTAAGTTCCCTAGGGAACATAGACCATCGATGAAACCCCTCCATCCTCTTCAGTCTTGTGCCTTCCGATCCAGTTGTTCCCATGTCAGCCCTTTCGTCTTCATATCCTGCTCTGTGGTTCTTCTCCAGGTGGCTCTAGGTCTTCCCCTCTTTCTCTTGCCTTGTGGGTTCCATGTTAGGGCCTGCTTTGTAATTGATTTGTTTTTTGAGTGTGTGGCCTATCCATTTCCATTTTCTCCTCCTGATTTGGGTCTCTATTGGTTCTTGTTTGGTGAGTTCCCAAAGGTTGGCATTTGAGATGGTGTTGGGCCAGTAGATTTCCAGGAGGCGTCGTAGACAGCGGTTGCTAAATGTCTGTAGTTTGTTGAGAATGTTGGTGGTTGTCTTCCAGGTTTCGGGTCCGTAAAGTAGAGTGGATTTGACATTTGAGTTGAAGATTTTTTGTTTGATCTTGAGTGATTGTCCTTGCGTTCCCAATTCTGGCTTTGGCATCCTCCTCCGATCCTCCTTCTATATTAATTACACTCCCAAGGTATGTGAAACTGGTTACATCCTCTAGCTGGTTTTGATCCATGGTTATTGGTGTGTTGTTCTTGTTAATGATTCTTAATACTTTGGTTTTTGATTCATTGATTTTGAGCCCTAGCGAAGCAGCAGTTATCTCTAGTTTGTGTGGTTGCTCCTGCATCTGTTGGTGGGTGTGTGCAAGTAGTGCCAAATCATCAGCAAAATCCAGATCCTCTAGCTGTTCAGTCAGGCTCCACTGTATGCCGGTTCGGCTGTTGTTGGTTACCTGTTTCATAGTCCAGTCTATGCAGAGGAGGAAGAGGAAGGGTGAAAGCAAGCATCCCTGCCGCACCCCAGTCAGGACCTCAAAGGCCTCTGATACGCATCCTTCATGGAGAACTTGACATTGCATCCAATGCTAAGTGTTCTTTATGATGCTGATGAACTTTGGTGGGATGCCATAGTGCCCCATCAATTTCCACAGCATATTCCGATCCACACTGTCAAAAGCCTTTTCAAAGTCTATGAAATTTACTAAGACAGGAGAGTTCCATTCGATGGATTCTTCGATAATAATCCGGAGAGTGGCTGTTTGGTCTCCACAGGATCTACTGTTCCTGAAGCCGGCCTGGTTTTCCCTCAGTTTCTCATCCACCGCCTTCTGGAGTCTCTTGAGTATAATGCGGTTGAGCACCTTCCCTGGTGTTGAAAGCAGCATTATTCCTCTGTAGTTTTTACACTCCCTGAGTTCCCCTTTCTTTGGAATCTTTATAATGTTGCCATCTCTCCAATCTGGCGGGACATTTTCTTGATCTTATAGCCTGATATCAACTCCTAAAAAATTTCAAAATATATATACCGCCCCATAAGCTGTGCGCAGCCTTTGCGCTGCAGGGTAGGCTACAAAATATAGTAAAAGAACACGCAGACTTTGAGTATAGATACACATCAGTGTTTCCCATACATAGGATTTATGGGACAAATTTGGATAAACTCTCCCCCCCCGCTCAAGTCAATTTATTTATTTTAAAAGTTTTTCCAAGTGACATGCAGCGGGCGTGATGTCATTTCGCCGTGCGAGTTAGGGCCCCGTTCGAGCCCCTCCCATCTCCTCTCCTCTCGCAGCAGTGAGTGAATACTGGATCGGTCAGCGTTATAGTAATTGTAATTGAAGTTAACCTGTGCCAGTTAACTTCAATTACAATTTGCGGGGCTTTTTAAACTGTAAAAGTATACCACATACCACACACAGCACACCACAGCGCTGTTTTCACCGGCAAAAATAGAAAAATAGTCTTGTCGTCTGCAACTTGAGAAGATCCATCTATCGGCGATAGTCGATGAAATAGACCATCGGCCCATCCCTAGTACCGACATTAAAAAATGCTAAGCATACATTTATTTATATATACTGATAAAAACCCTACTCTGATGTAAAATTTAACACACAGGGTCTTCTTCTGGATGAAAATACCTAAAATCCATCCATCCTCCAGACAATTTATTTCTTTGATTAATGAGTAGGGATGTCCTGATAGGCCTACCACTTTTTCACTTCCGATACCGATACCATAGCTTATGCTTGCTGCCGATTCCAATACTTAGATTTACTCTTGAACAAATAATAATAACAAAAAAATATATGGAAACACTTTGCTCATGATTGCCAATTAGCCACTTTAAAACATCAAAAAACTCACTAAAGAAAAGTTAAAACAATGTAAACATGCACATCATTTAAACAAAATAAAATGGTTTGAGATAATATATAGAATAGCTGAGCTGTTACAGCTGATTTTGAGTTTTAAATGGTTGAATATAGTCTGTTCGCGTGTGCTTGTGTATGGGTCATCACTTCATATGGAATATCGTTTGTGTAAATAGAAAGATGTGAAAAAGATTGTTTACGTTAGCATTTAGCTTCTACCGGTAGTACTTCGGATATGTAAGAAGCAGCTAGCCTCTAGACAGACATATAAGCGGGGATCCCTACACACAAACGCCCGATATCTATATTTCGAATCGATTAGGGTTCGATTGGACGTCCGCGAATGGTTAGCTTTTGTGATCGCCACAAGTGCGGCGATCACATGCGCTGTGATCCGCCGTAGCCCACGCCACGCTGGAGCATGTGATTTGATGTGACCGCCCTGACAAGCTGTTGCACTTTGTTCTGCTTTATGCTGCGTTCACACTAAAATACACATTTGTCTCCTGTTCGCCTTGTCGCCAAAGTTTTGTCGCGCGACAAATCATCATCCGTCACTGTGCAAGTTTTATCAGGCAAATTTGTCGCGCTACATCTTTTGCCCGCCAACGGTGCTTCATACCAATTCATTCTCAACCATGACCGAGATGACCACTATTGCATGTCTTTACCTGTTGTGGAAGGGGGAGAGACGTCGGAGAACCTGACGCAGTCTATTCATAATATTGTAATAACCGTGGAAGAGGCAGTGAATGAAGTATTGATTAGACAGCGATTTATTAGATACCAATGCGAATAAACCGTTGGAAAACACAATACCAGTAACCACAGCAATGCCGGTAACTACAACAAACCCCGGGAAGCCCAATCCCCACGAGAGCTCCCCCCACTACAGCCATCCGGAGGCACACACAGCTTTTGGCCGTGATATTATATATAATATTAAATAATATTATTGAATATACTATTATATATAGAGCTCTGGGAGTTGCAAACGGCACCAATCACTTCTCCTCCATGTTGCGGTTCACTCCGGACTGAACTGCAGGGAACAAATCAAATCTTGTCACAGGTTTTTTCTAGCGAAAAATTCTCCCGATTCGCGTTTCTACGTTGACCGATTCGATGCTGTAGATCGGATCTGGACATTAGGGATGGATGTAAAGTAATGGGTTGAAAAGCTACAATTGCCCGTAACTGGAAAGGAACCCTTAAACTTACTGTACATCTGCCATTTTGAAAGATGTACCTTTTAACATTAGCATCAGCTATGTTTTCAGGAAAATGACCTCGGTCTGTTGGGAAATCATTACCTTGACTACCTTGACTTACTATGAAACCTAAACAAGCTTAACAGTGCAATTGAACTTGTTGATCAATGTACCACATTCAATGACTTCTATTAACTTTTCCTTCAAACAGTTAGTTTTTTAGCACTTGTGCCTTGGTTGAGAGGTTGGTTGCATTCAGTTCCATCACATGTTTTTGCAGAGCCTCAAAAGTACACTTCAGTTTTTCTGGGTAGCTCAAATCTAGTGAGTACATGAGGCCAAATAAAAGGGCGACTGCATTCCAACATCACGAAGCTCTTCCATAACTTCAATGATTATTCCAACATCCTCCTGGCATTGTGTTGATCCAGCGTCTTCCTTCTTGATTGCAAAGACTCCCAGTACCGTCTGGTCCATAGCGTCCTTGTTGTCCTCAACATCCTACATTTTTTTTTAAATAAACTTCAGTCAAGACGTACTACACACACAAAAAAATTGCTTTGCTAAATGATGTTTATCCAGCTCCAACTTTCCATTATTCCAGACAACATTTAGTGTCGTTTTTCAACCTTAGACATGTTTCAGCTGTATCATGGTTTGTCGTCGACAATAGATATGTGAATTAAAAAGAGCTCTGTAATTTTCTTTTGAGAAACTAAACCACACATACTTTTCAACAGTAGTCCAAAACAATATTAAAGGATAATTTCGGCATTTGGTATGCACTTTGAGCCCCCCTTCTGGGTTGTCTAGGATGAAATAGAGTGTTTGAACCGAAGTGTTGATGATCCTGTCCTTAAAACAACCCTAAACGTTGCCAAAAAGGCCAAATAAAACACGACAGAAACTGTATTTCACTACAATACTCGATTTGGAACATCAACGAACACCACTAACCACTCAGTGAGTTGCACATTTCTGAAAACAAACATTCAGGGTTGTTTAAAGGACAGGTTTTTTAATGCCCGTAGCCAGCCATTCTGAAGCAGGCAGGGGCGATTATAAATGAGCCAAATACCCGAGACAGGAACAATCGTCACATTTCGGTGTCAAACACTCTGTTTCATCCCAGACAATCCAGAGAGGGGGCTCAAAGCGCAAAAAAACTGAATTATCCTTTGATGTTAGTGCAAAACATGTCTTTACTGAGAGAGGCAGGGCTGTGTTAAAAAGATTCTTTATTTTTCTTATTTCAACTAATCTCCTTTTGCCTCAACAATTGACGTAAAAAGTTGCTTTGTGTACTCTAAGCCTGGTATCTTATACATATCTGTTGGCCAAAAACTACTACTCACAAGCTGGTGAACAATCCTGCACTGGTTGACGTTTTCTCTCATTAAAAACAGTTTTTTATCATGCAGGGCTTTTTAGCCCGAAAAAGTTAAGCAGCAATCAAATTTTCAGTTTTTTGAGAAATAATTTAGAAGGCACCGGTAAAAATACTTTCAAGATACTCCCTTATGAGGTTGTCAGGGTCTTCGTTGAGGTACACAGTTGGTGCTTTCAGTGCGCAGGCTCTTCTGGTTTCAACACAGTCATTCTTTAGCAGAGAACATTGGAAATGTTTATGAGAGGTTATATAATTATCATATTATGAAGCAATTAACACTATAGATGCATCAATGTTTAAGCTACTACATTTTGCATGCAAATTCAACACAACCAAATAGTTAGAAAATCCAGGAAGAGGAAAAGTTCTATGTACATACAGATACTGCCACAAAACTGACGGTGGGTCAGAAGTCAGAAATGAGGGATTATTTTCATAGAAAACCTTAGCCAGGAAGAAGTTGTGCAATATAGCTGTCCTAATAAAAAAAAATGCCCTCACACCCACTAGATAAGGTCTTAAATATTGCTTTAAATTGGACATGAAAACAGCTTTACAATTAGTAAAGTAAAGGAACACCAAAAAAAATTCTGGATGAGCACACATAAAAAAAATAAACACCTTGTCAACGTCTGCCAAGATGTGCTTCATTTTCCGCCCTGCAGCTCCTTCTTTCTTCCTGAATACTTTCATCAGCTGGGAAGAGTGTTGATCCAGCTGGCACATACATTCCAATATCAAGGGGATGATAGTGATCCATGGTGTTTCTAATCTCAGCTAACTCTCCACGTTCCTCCCCACCACCCTCCTCTATCTGACTTTCGCTAGCCTGAATTAAGCTGCTGCTAACCACCACCCTACTGCTACAACAGGGAAAAACATGGTCAATGCTATCGTGAGAAGTTTCACCAAGATCAGCGGGAGAATAACCAAAAAAGAGTTTAGACTTTTTAATTTAAACATGGTCAATTAGATGTAACATTCATATTGGGCACAATAGGTCGCTCAGTCTTTCACTTCCGGTCTCTGTCTGTACTAGATTACAGTTGATGTCAGTTGACGTTCAGGGAGCAGATATTCATCATGCACTGCAGTTTTCGGCAAATTAGACAAACATGAATTTATTTGATTAATTACAAAAAGCAACAACATTGATTAACAAAAAAAGTCATTCATTTCCAAGATTGTTTTGGGGTTTTCATTGAACCGATTTTATTTTTCTACATTTTTACTCCCACCATGATAAAATAGTATATCTAAAATCACGGGTATATACACTTGCATGTCGACTTCTATATTTACTTTAAAGATAGTTATGCCTAGCGGTTGGAGTAACACCAATCTAGGCAGTTTATCATTCTATTCTCTATGTTGTTTCTCACTATTGAATCGTGGACTTAAACTGCTTCAATCCAACACGTTTTCTTACAATACAACAATCAACTGGTTTGTCTTTTCAGCTGTTCAGTTGTGATATGACATTTGAGATTTGATGGTTTCATGGATTTATTGCGAAGAACATCACCACATACCACCTTTGCAAGATGCATTGTCAGTTTTTTACAGTTTTGCTCGAAATATTCTTCTCCTTTCCGCAGTGTTTGCGCAATGTTTTTGAACCATTCATAATTCTTGCGCTTGTATCTTGCCTTCAGTTTAGCTTGTAATCGTGGATGTTAGTGTGTGCAACAACCCAACCACGAAACAGGCTGATATTGAAACAAAATAATACCAAACCCAAAAAATATTTTTTTACCAGCAGTGGTAAGAATACCACACTTTGAGAACCAATGACATAGTATCTTTGCATCGATTAAATGTAGGTGTGGCTGATCCAGAGAGAATCACGTCAACAAAGAGAATATACTGAGAAACAGTGGTATTCAGTTGGCCTATATGTAAGCTTTATTTATAGTCACTCGAATAACCTCAATTATGTCATACTTTTTGTGTATGTTTACTACAAACATTACTAAAATGCGATGCATGTTGGTATTTTACTGTCATTGTTTCAGTAGTGTTCAACCTTATTTCTTCTAATCTCACCATTCAGTTTTCTCCCCTCTCTCACTCTCTAGACATGTTCTCTCCATTCTTGTCACTCCCCGGTACCTCAGCAAAACCCTTCTACAGCTTTCCTCTCCTGCTTGACTTGAGAGTCACTTGAGCGGAGGAACAATGTCAGCGCCTCCACAAGCCTGTTTGATTTCATTTTTGTGTTGGAGTAGGTAGCATGAATTAAAACGAGAAATGAATGAGTGTATTGATCCTCATCCTCATATTGTTGTATCAGTGATGGAGACTGAAATATTGTTTTTATATAATTCTCAAAGAGTGGAAAACGTTGACTTCAGAACGCCGCACTTCAAGGATTGTGGGATAAAAAGCCTGTTATTTTGCACGTTTTCAAGAGTTCAAGGATAATTATGAGAAAATGAATGGAGCAGCAGCTGCAGCCACGTAGCAGGATTTGTGAGTTCTCCTTCTTTGACCAGTGTCCTCGCTGCCCTCAGCCTACCTTCCACTGACAGCTTCTCTCTTCCAAGACTTGTGAGTTCTCCTTCTTTGTCCAGTGTCCTTCTGATCCGCCCACCTTCCTGTGACAACTATAAAATCCAGCTGCTTGAACATTCTTTACATTCTTAAAGTTTAAATGTATTGATTATAGATAAGTCTTGTTTGGTCCAGCAGAGAGGAAGTGATTTGTAGGATTGGGAACGGGACCTGAATAAACTTAAGTTTAAACGGTTATGGTATTTCTTGTTTCACTGGTGCTAAAATTATTAATCGATTGGAAATATGATTGATATATATTGGGTGAATGTGTGGGGACACACGATTATATGGCTAGAGGCTAAGTGCTAGATGCTAGGAGGCTACATGCTTATAAACTATATTTGTGCATGCTATCTACACAAATATGCTACACAGATATGCCATAGTCCAACGGTATAAGCTTCATCATTTTGTGAGCTCCACTCTATTAACTAGTCGTGAAGAATAACGTCAATCACTTTTCCAAGTTACTACCACAACCACACACGCACACATTTCAAATTTCATCAGAACAGCTTAGCTATTCTACATTTGCTACAAAATGTCTATCAAAAATGTATTCAAACTTTATCACTTTAGGTAATTGTTTAACTCTTACACTTTATTGTAACCAACCATTAATTTTTTTTAAAGGGTGTGCATGTTTACATTGTTTGCTCCATTTAGGCTCTGTTCAAATCTTTTCACTTGATTCAAACCATTCCACATATCTTTACGTCTTAAACTAAGTGGCTTTATTAAAGGTCCCATAATATACCACCAGGTATGAGTGTGATTAGCCGTTACAAGCCGTTTTACCAGGTGCTATACAAGATTGGACCTTGAAACATATTTTCAACCTCACTTTGCACTTTACAAAAGTCTTTCCTCGTTTGAACAACAAGAGAAATTAAGAAAATCTAATCGTCTCCACTCAGAAACAGGACAGGAAGTTCTTCAGTCTCACTACAGCTTGTCATTTGAGGCTGGTCCCTAATGTTATAACTTGCTCTTACAGGTTGTGGAATTGCTGAGTAAGGATGTAATTACACCTTGCTAACAAGGAGACCGTAATGTGAAGTGTAACCCAGTTTTCTAAATCGATTTGGACTGCATTTAGGGTGTATCCTATACACAGCACAGGGTATTTACATGGTGAGCAGAACGGCAAAATCCAAAGGTGTTCAAAACAGATAAATGTAGGATTGCATGCGGAATCCTCTCTCAGAGAGCATGTGGGGTCTGAACGCCCCCCCCCCCCCCCCCCCCCCCCAACACACACAGACATATAGACCCTTCGGCTGCCTGCCCCTGAGGCGGTCCGGGTTCCTTTGAGGGGGTAATGGGGGCTTAAGAGAGAGCAGAAGGGGCCGCCAGAGGGAAGTGCACTCTTTCCATATGGCATGTATCGGAGCATGCTTCTAGTACTCACACATACACGCATGCAAACACACATGGGCACACACACACACACACACACACACACACACACACACACACACACACACCGAAACACACACACACACACACACACACACACACACACACACACACACACACACACACACACACACACACACACACACACACACACACACACACACACACACACACACACACACACACACACACCGAAACACACACACACACACACCGAAACACACACACACACACACACACACACACACACACACACACACACACACACACACACACACACACACACACACACACACACACACACACACACACACACACCACCATGCCTACAATCTGGATGCTGTTGGCTGCATGGTTAATGTAGTAAATAATGACCATGAGTATGTAGTGTACCCATCATCTTTCCCTTCTTGAGGGGTTCTCTTTCCTTCATCCTTTCCCGTTTAAAAAAACATTAACAGATATAATAGATATAATTCTGATTCTTCCCTAATGGATTTAAATCTTTTCCTGTGAATTCTCTTCGCTCTTGGCTTCTGTTCTCTTGGCGCTTTCTGACTTCCATTCCGGTAGTAAACACTTTCAAGCAAACATTGACAATTTTTCCCACTCTACAGTGCAGCCACTTTTGGTCTTGCTTAACTTTGTTCTATTTTGCATTGTGTGCTTCATGTTGTACACATGTGCTTTGTGTTATTAGCAAGCTGTCACCTAGCTGTTTCACTCTAGTGGTGACACAAAGGAGCAGTAGGACAGCATTCAGCAGTTTGTCTTCACTTCCTCTACTGCTGTGCATGTGTCTACAAACCTTCCCAGCTTACAGGCCCCCTCCCCACCCTCATCAACCCTCACTCTCGAGACACAATTCAGACCACACCTGTGCCCAGTGACACTCAACCAGTACAAACAGCTGAGGGACTAGCCTGGGCTAGGTCAACTAAATGTTTACATTTGTTTATCCTGTTTATAATGTTGTTGGTTCAAACCTGAAAAATACGGACACAAAAGTCTTGTGTCCATTGAGAAGCAATCTGACCATACCCCACATTTCAGATGTGCCAAAAATGCCCAAAAAACTTTCTGCAAATCAACTAATTTACCTGACTGTAGAAAAGATTGAAATGGTTACTTCTGTCCCTCTCTTTGAGAGGCCCGTGTTATGGAATAAAACATGGATAATAACATAAAATTTGCCTTTTTGAAATGCCAATAATATTAAACAAGAGAGGATAGCATGGCTATTCAAAATGGGATGGAAGGCTTGGTTTCAGGACGACCACAGATTAAGTGGTTAACAGAGATGGGATATTCTCAGGGGCTTCATGACCTTTTTCTCTGAGAGGAAAAGCCATTCCCTTTGCCCTTGCACCCCCTCATTCCTTACTTTCTTCTCTTTTTCGCTCTCTCTTTCTATCTTTGATCTCCGGTTGGACTCCAGTGATTCCAGAGGACAGAAGTCATAACCGTGTCCTTGTCTCACATGGCCAGTCTCTGACACATAAAGAATACTTTATTTGTTTCACAGAGAACACCACAAACTGGCTTTTTCGCTTTATTTTTTACTCAATGCTAATTTTATGTTTTTCTTCCTGACATTAGCTATTTTCTGCAGCTATGTGCTAGCTATTAATGGCCATTTATTTCTTTCAAAATTCTCAGTATTTTATACTGAAAAATATGTATATATTCATGCATTCAAATATGTGATTAGTTAAAATGTGAAATGTGAAATGTGAAATGTTTATTTTCCCCTTACCTATTTGATCATCATTTGGTTTAATTGATCTTTGAAACATAATTTATTATTTGCATTGCTGAGCAGGAATTATCACAATATTGTTTTAAATACAATTAATTAATTATTCCTTCATGTCTGTTGTCTAAGTCATGTGGTCAGGACTTAGCTGACAAGACCAAGCAGGCCTACTCTGCATTTTGTCAATGTTGGGTCCATTTTCACAAAGCCTTTGTTTAAAATCACTACATCATGATGTCATGAACATTAGTAAACAAGCAAAGGTTGAGCTGACGGGAACATGATCGCACTGGAAGTTTCTGGGTATGTGTTGTTTAACGGGGCTTTTAATGCGTTGTGGTAAAATAGTTGTGACATTCTTGTGAGACTGATATTGGCCCCAATATCAGTGGGTGGAAAAGTGGAAAGAAGCATTTGGAGAAAGATGAGGCACTAGATCAGGGTACTCTTGTACCCTCTTCCCATGTTTGCTTCAAACAATAAATCTATACATGGATTGCTGTATGCACAGTTGAGACAGAGTAGGCCCAATATTCCTATTACAGACACAGGATGGGATAAATATATTAATTCAGTGTTTCTAAGGAAAGATCTGGTAGCTGAAAAAATCTGGTGGCTGAATATTCAATTTGGAAACCCAAAAACCTGATGCTATACAAGCGATCACTGGCTACCACGAGGACTGCTACAGCCACAAAGATAAAAAAAAAAAAAAAAACGAGCCATAAAAGAAGTGTTGAACTTCAACTTTGAAATTGAACCTGTAGAGGAAACAACCTGTAGAGAACAAATGGAAATTAGGAGCAAGTCCCAATGATGACTCATACATTACATTTTTGAGGATCAAAGTTGATTGGGTGTAACTCATTGTCACAAGCTTTATATTCTCAGATTAGCAATTTAAAACCCAATTTGTACTGGAAACCCAAGAACCTGATGCTATACCAGCGATCACTGTCTATCACGAGGACTGCTAGAGCCACAAAGATAAAAGAACGAGCTCATAAAAGAAGAGAAAAGGGTGTTTTAGGCTGTAGGTTAGTATAAATTATGCAATGCATACGAATGTGAATGTGGATCTTGAACTTCAACTTTGATGTTGAACCTGTAGAGGAAACAACAAATGGAAATTAGGAGCAAGTCCCAATGATAATTCATGCATTACATTTTTGAGAATCGAAGTTGATTGTGTGTAACTCAGTGTCACAAGCTTTATATTCTCAGATTAGCAATTTAAAAACCAAAATCCCTCTTGCACCCTTGTCCAGTGAAAGAGCTACATTTGACGGACTGAGAAGATGATCAATTTGATAAATCACGTCACTGCATTCTTTCCAACCTGATTGAGACAGACATGTGCGCGTCATGCTGCAGTAGACTTTTGAGATGAAGAGAAGCACAACAGAAATAAGCCCCTCACTCGTTGACATTATTTCTTAAGACCCAGGCTCAGTTTCATTTAATTTCAATAGTTGGTTGTCTTCTGCTGTTTTTTGAGTATTAGAGGACGAAACAAAGGATGGTGAGGAAACTCTGGCAACAACCCAGGCTCTCAGGTCAGACATCAGTGACTTATACACATCCAATAAAGCACAACACCTGCTTCCATTACAATGCATCATTTGCAAACATGAAAAAAACTAATATGAAATGTACAGAAAATAATAAAAGAAAAACTGATTCAGTGTGAGACCCTCACTGCAGAGAAGAAATCGGATTAGAATCCTATCATAATTCAAACCTGAAAAAAAATGTTTCAATGGCCTGTAAGTCTGTGTTGAAAACTCAACAAAAGGTTTTGCAACATTGAACATTATTCCTTCTTCATAATTTTCACCAAAAGATTTTCAGAGTTTTCGAATATTTAATCAGCACATTTCAGTTTCAAATTGGACACTGTTCTGGCAGTGTATAACTTTGTTTCCAGGTTTTGAGACCTTGTTAACAGGGTTCTGCAAACAGGTTTTTAATACATCAAGAGAAAAGTCTTGAAATGGTGAATATTCAACCCTGTATCACGCGTTTTCGTGCTTATGCGCACAAACGTTAATCTATTGAATCGTGTCCCAGAGCACGATTGTCCGAATTTGCCTTTTTAGTGCTAGAGAGAGACAGAGACAGAGAGAGAGAGAGAGAGAGAGAGAGAGAGAGAGAGAGAGAGAGAGAGAGAGAGAGAGACCTTCTCCGCGCCTCCTTTACGTTTCTTCTCCATTTTTCTTTCAGTTAGTGACGTGACTGATTGACTGATTGACAGCCGAGGCCCAAGGGGCGGGACCTCGGCCCTCTGCTGTGTGTGTGATAGGGCCAGGGCCAGCCCAGAATCAATCATAATGAGTTATGGCCTGGGCCAAAGTTTTATTGAACTTTCAGGTTAAGTTGACAGCCCGCACGACCGAGAGGGAAGAAACGGACCTCGGCCCTCGGCTGTGTGACATGGCTGGGCCGGGCCGGGTCCATTAAAAAAAACAAAGTAAACCTCAAGTAAACCTCGTCGTCCCAAAAAGGGCTGCCAGCCCACCGGGCATTGCCCGGTACACCCGATGGCCAGTCCAGCCCTGTCCCGAACCATCCTTCTATCCTCTCTCTGTCCCTTCTAGAGAGGGACAGAGAGGAAATGGAAGCAATCAGACTGTCCTAATGAGCTATCTTACTCTCTTCCTGTCCACTAAGACTTCATTTCAACTTTGTCGACAGACAAATCTGCCTTCGACCGGACCAAAATCAACTCCTCCGCTCCCAACCCCAGGAAACTGTTTTCCTCTTCTCCCCTGCCCTTCCTTCCTCCCTCACTGCTGATGAATTTGTTAGGTACTTTACCCAGAAGGTTAAGGATATCAGCTTCTTTTTAACCCTGCCACAATCCTCCCTAGCCCTATCCCCAACTGTTTTTACCCACTTTATCCCTCTCTCCTCCGAAGATGTCCAAAATAATAGTTACGTCTAAGCACGCCATCACCTGCCCCCTTGACCCAATCCCCTATTCACTCCTCCAGGCCGTCTCGAACGACATCCGGCCTTTTCTCACCGCCCTAATCAACTCTTCCCTGACTTCAGGCCTAGTTCCAGCGTCCTTCAAAACTGCCAGAATAAAGCTGCTCCTCAAGAACCTGACCCTTGACACCACCGAAATTCAGAACTACAAGCCGATATCTCTTCTTTCATTCCTTTTTATAACAATGGAATGTGCCATCTCTAACCAACTGTCCTCCTATCTCTCACACAACAATCTACTTAACCCTCATCAGTCAGGCTTCAAGACACACTCCTCTGAGATGGCTCTCCTCGTGGTGACTCGAGTCACTCCGTGCTGCCAGTGCCTTATCCCTCTCGGATATTGCCGACTCTGCACTATCCTGGTTCACATCCTAGCACTTTTGACACTGGTGTCCCTCAAGGCTCTGTACTGGGACCCCTTATGTTCTCCCTATTTACCAGATAATTGGGCTCTGTAATCACATCACACTGTTTTTCCTATAACTGCTACGCTGACGACACTCTTCCTCTCTTTCGCCTTCTCTGACAACATCCTGATTGCAACATGCATATCAGAATGTCTGGCAGACATCAGCACTTTGACGAAGCTTAAAACCTGAAGCTTAACCTCAACAAGACAGCTCTTCCTAATGCCAGGGAAAGATTGCCCTTACCTCGACCTACTGGTCACTGTTGAGAGCATCACTGTAACTCCATCACCAACTTCCAGAAACCTCGGTGTGCGACTGGACCATCAGTTGTGCTGCCCCACCACCATCACCCTCTACAACATCCGCAGGATCCGGCCCTTCCTCACGAGTTCAGCTCCTGGTCCAAGCGCTCGTCATTTCGCTCCTTGACTACTGCAACTCGCTCCTGGCTGGACTCCCTGCCTGCGTGATTAAAGCTTTGCAGTGTATTCAGCTGGATGTCTTTTACCGCCATCGCTAAGAGCAAATAAAATGCGATCAAAGTCACAACTTTCCTCTGTTTCAGCACTGCAGTGGTGGAACGAGCTTCCTGCCGATGTAAGGACCACAGAGGCCCCCACCAGCTTCTGCAAAAGATTCAAGACTCACCTGTTCAGAGTTCACCTGGACTCTGCCTAGCCACGCCGTCCCTCCCCACCTCCTCGTTGTATGTTGCAGGTCCTGGCATTTAATGTACACACTTATTCGATTTGGTATTTAGTTATAGTACTTGATTATGTAGCATCTTATCCTAGCTCTCTTTGTTGTGTACAGGGAATTGTTTAACCTAGCGATTGTTGGTGCTTTCCACTTGGTTCTATGAACATCCTTATTGTACCGAGAGCGATATATTGTTTCACTTTCTTAAGACAAATGTACTTATTGTAAGTCGCTTTGGATAAAAGCGTCTGCTTAATCATTTACATGTAAAATGTAAATGATATCCCTGCTGCTAAATTGAAATTCACATGAGTGTCATCATTCAATAGTTTAATTTATATTTCTGGATCTACATTGCTTCAACTCATTATGTATAAAGACATGTTCTCTTTATTTTTTTGTTGTGTTATTGGTCTCATCTTATATTATAGATGTTAGAAAAAGTTTTTAAAAAAAAAGAACCAAGGAGCCATAAGGGCCTATAACAAACCTTTAACACAAAAAGGTCTGAGGTGTATTTACAAAACAAATTGTACTGACATTGGTAAACCCTAGCAGACGCAAATTCATGAATGTGTGCACATGCAAGAGCAAATGGGGTTCAGGAGTAAATAGATGAACAGACTGGTGGAAATGGGCTTAGATGAAACATGAATATATTTGCATGTCTATTGCAACATGTGCAAACATGGTTCAGGGGCACTGCATCTGATCTGACATAGTAGTTGCACCCGTGTTTGCAAATCCAGATCCAATAGCTGTTAAAGTTACCTTTACTTTCCTCAACCTGCATTTACCTCGCGTTCACACCAAAAGCCACAAAATAATGCAAAGACGCCAATAGATGCAAGCTTTCCGCCAGCCACTGGTGGCTTGAGTGGCGCGGCGCCAAAGACCTGCTGCACACAGAGTCGCCTGATTCTACTCGCGCCAAGGGTGCAGATTCGGCATTTACTTCTTTCCCACAAATTTCGCTTGATGCTGAATCACTCGTGGGGGAAAAATTGTCGGTGGTCCTGTTGATGTTCATGCGTTTTATCTCAAATGAGACTCGAGGAACATTTATTCAAAGGCTCTGTGAGGACAAAAGCCTAACGCATGGCCCAGTGCTACCAATCCTCCATTATCCCTGCAATACACTGTCCGACTTCACGTGCACCGCGCACTCACTCACACACACGTTGAAGAGCTCCCTGTGTTATCAGGGTGGTTTACAGGGACCCACCTTTCCAAGCATGAAGGCAACTTAAAAGTGATCTCAATTATTTTTGTTCAACCTTTAGAGCATAAATCCAATCATAATTGTTTTCACTTTCAGAACAAAGATATATTAAATATGTGACATTTCACAGGCTTATGGATGAAGGACAACAAGGTGGTGTATTGGGACAACAACGTTAATGAGGTCAGTTTACAAACAAACCTAGCCACTTACTGTTTAATGGGTACAGTTGTATTGATTTGGCCAAAATAAGGGAAAAGGGAGGAGTTACTCTTTGTTATGCACAGACCTCCATCACAAGCGACGTCTGCGCATCATCAAAAAGGACCCCTCACTGCCCAACGATAGACTGTTGGCTCCTCATCGTCAAGCCAGCTGTACAGCTCTGCTCCCATTGCAATAGGCTCAGGAACTGCTTTCATTCCGTGGTCACCCTGCTGAACTCAGAATACCTGGGCCAGTTTATTGAATGTATTTAATGTCACAGTAGACTTAATTATGAACCGTTTTATTGCTATATCCATCAATTTTGAAACAACATGCTCTTTCATGTTTACTATGTTCATTGTGTGGGGACATTTTACTGCAGATTATTATAAAGTGAAGTTGATTTGTCATATTTCCTTGTTTGTCATCGGGCCTTGACCTGACAAGAGTAGTGGTTACAATTGTCACAAGTTGCATGCACACAAAAAATTAAGCTATGCACTCATGAAGCTTGTGTATCAACAACAAGATTCAAGACTGCTAACCACTCAGAAGAATTCCAATGTTTTCACTGATCTTTTGTGTTTAGCCGATCATTTAGCACACATTGTTCACCTGTAAAAACACTGACCTTCAAAATTTCACAACAATTAGTCTCTCGCCCTTCTCACCTGATTTTTAATGGGAGCGTTTCAGGCAATTTGAGATGCTTCAGAAGGGGTGTGCGAAGATAGTACAATGCACCCTCTACTTATGTTTTTTGTCAAAACAATAAATGTAGTGTACTAGGGATACTCAGATTTCCCAGTTTTTTACAGCAGACCACCTCAAAATCTTTTTGTTCTCATTCCTACGAGAAGTAATCTATTAAATCGTGCCCCAGAGCACGATTGTCTGATTTATTTCGTACGACACAGAACAAAATTCAAACCATTGCCTTTCAATTGGGATATTTTCTTCGACCACAGAAGGGGTGCGGGCAGATAGTACAGTGCACCCTCTACTTATGTATGCGTCAAAACAACAAATGCATCAAAGGGTAAGTGTAGTATATTAGGGATACTCTGATTGAATCATGCCCCAGAGCATGATTGTCACACATTATTCGTACTGCACAGAACGAAATGTAAACCCATGCATTTTGGATTGGAGCATTTCTCAGAATATACACAGATATATATATATATATATATATATATATATTTATTATATACGGCGAGGCCCTCTTAAGCCCATCAGGTACTTGGCTCCGCACTCAGTGCATCAGTTTCCCTCTCTAGGGCTCTCTCTCTCTCGTTGCCACTGTGTTTGGAGAAGTTATATTGATTTAACGAGAGAGGATGTAATGATAACGGAATAATTAAATAAAAGCGTGTAACGAGGAAATTAGACGATCTAGTTGTGGGCCAGCAGAGGCTAAATTTTAACCGAATTCGGCCCATAACCTTTTTTTTACATCGTTTTATATTATGAATATTTTAATATTGTATGGCTGAACCCAAACTTACACATTGGTGGAAGTGGATTTTCAACGGTCAGATAGGCTACAGATCTAATTTCCTCGTAACACGCTTTAATTTAATTTAATTTAGATTATTATGACCATGGAGCCTTTATTTTCTTGCTGTTATCATTACATCCATTTTCATTATATCAATATAAATTCCCGAAACACAGTGGTAAATAGAGAGAGGGGGACATAGAGAGGGACACTGATGCACTGCGGAGCCAAGTAACTGATGGGCTTAAGAGGGCTTTTCCGTATATAATGAATCTGTGTGTATGTATATATATATATATATATATATATATGTATATATACCTGTGTATATTCTGAGAAACGCTGGATTTACATTTCATTCTGTGCAGTACGAATAATGTGTGACAATCATGCCCTGGGACACGATTCAATAGATTACTTTTCGTGAGCGTGAGAACAAAAGGTTTTTGAGGAGGTCTGCTGTATAAAACGGGGAAATCAGAGTATCCCCAATATATATTTACCCTTTGATGCATTTGTTGTTTTGACGCATACATAAGTCGAGGGTGCAATGTACTATCTGCGCACACCCCTTCTGAAGCCTCTCACTCTCTCTCTCTCTCTCTCCCTCCCTCTCTCTCTTTCTCTCTCTCTCTCTCGTTTTGTTCTGTGGAGCACGAAAATTGTCTGCAGTTTTTGAGGAGGTCTGCTTAAAAAATCTGAAATATTGACATAACTAGAGGGTGCACTGTACTGTCTGCGCTCTCTCTCTCTCTCGGTCGTGCGGGCTGTCAACTTAACCTGAAAGTTCAATAAAACTTTGGCCCAGGCCATAACTCATTATGATTGATTCTGGGCTGGCCCTGGCCCTATCACACACACAGCAGAGGGCCGAGGTCCCGCCCCTTGGGCCTCGGCTGTCAATCAGTCAATCAGTCACGTCACTAACTGAAAGAAAAATGGAGAAGAAACGTAAAGGAGGCGCGGAGAAGGTCTCTCTCTCTCTCTCTCTCTCTGTCTCTCTCTCTCTCTGTCTCTCTCTCTCACTCATACTTTAGGGTGCCACTTGGACTTTATTAGTAATTTCAGAGGGGATTTGACCTAGCTGCAAAAGTCTTGTGTAGTATAGTGAAAGAGCGTATCAATTTTTTTTTTTTTTTTTTTTAACATGGTTACTCTCTGCCATGTAGGCTACTGCGCTTTATTTTAATTGTTGAAACAGCACAATATGCGGATATATCCTCTGGTATGTTGTGTGCCTCCGCATGTCGTATAAATAATCATAGTGGGCTGCCATGGCCAAAAATGCCAGGGCCATTTTTTGGTCCCAGTCCAGCCCTGGTTCGGGAGATGATATTGAGCATAGGACAATTGAGGCAAACGTAGAGGGAGAGAGAGATTTCAGGTAATGGTGGCTGGTGATATTGTGAGGATTAGAAAGGAGGGAGGGGGAGGACTTCAAAGGGAGACAACCAAGACATCTGAGGTACCGAAGGACCTCGTGAATATCAGGTCCAGTTTGTTACCGGCCCTGTGTGTGGGAGGAGTTGGGGCGAGTGTTCAATCAAAGGCGGCAAAAAAGTTGGTTTATTCAGGTGAGTGCAACCTCTGTTGCAGGATGTTGAAATCGCCCAGGACAACGAGTGGTGTGCCATGTTCTGGAAAGCAGCTGAGTAGGGCATCCATGTTATCGTAGAAGTGTTCCAGTGGAAGGGCCTGGTAGGACCACTTTGGCGAGATGAGGAGTCCAGTCCCTCCTCCTCGCCCGATGGTCTTGGGTTGTGTTAGAACGAGCAGGCGTGGAGAGGGCAGCTGGAGTGGCAGAGTTCTCTGGAGTGATCCATGTTTCTGTAAGGGCCAGGAAGTGGAGAGTCATTAGGGATGTGGAGGCCGAGATGAAGTCTGCCTTCTTGACCGCTGATTAGCATTTCCAGAGTCCTCCCACTCTGGAACTCACTCCGAGGTCAGTGTAGGTAGAGAGCGGTGGCTGGCACAGATTGGAAGGGGTGCTGCGCTGAGCAAGAGATCTAGGGTGGCGTCTTCTCCAGTTGGATAACCTGACGAGCATCGAGGTATGGCACATAGCTACGATGGGTGGCAGGAGAAGTAGTTGCTTGTCTTCCTTGGTCTTCCTCGAGGGACTCCGGCAGAGAGATTCCCTTAGTCTTTGTTTTCCCGGGTCTTTGTTTGGAGGGTCCCAACGCTACAGCTGACACTAACAATGAATAGCCTTTAAGTGCACAACTTAGCCAATGCAGCCATAGTTCGGACCAAATTGTGACGTAAGGGAAATTACGAAAATTGTGCGAGTCTCTACTTACTAACAATGAAACATTTAGGATTCGCACAACCAACTGAAATGTTACGAGGTCTACATTTCTATACTCACCATCATCGGATAAATCCAACAGCCTTTGTCACGGCCCGGCTCTTGGCCATAACAAATATGGAGACACACCAAGGTTTAAACTGGAAAGTAACCACAATTTATTAACAGACACAAAGTTTAACTAAAAATAATGGGTCTGGAGAGGGAGAGAGCCATGGGCAGACTGGTGAGCCTTTTATCTGCCACCCTCTGATTGGGGTTGATTGGGCAGCTCCGCCCATCCGGAACCACCTGAGAGGAGAGACCTGGGGAGGAGCAGAGGATCTTGCCCAGGTTACCTATGACAGTCAGAGGGCCGTCACACCTTCTTAAAGGCAACTGTAAATGTTTTATTTACTGGATATGTATTTCTCCAGAGATCAAAGGTGTCACATTATCATGGCCCCAGGAGCCCTAGCCCCTCAGGGGTAACACCTGGTCACACTATGGATTCAGGGGCCTTTTTTGTGCCTATTGATGACGTATATACTTTACGAGCATTTTAAGCACCAGGGAAATTCGGTATATGTGAAAAAAACGATGCTGCCTCTCAGTACTCCTCCAGCTATTGCATCCCTCCGCAGCTGATAACAGTGAGGTTTCAGTGCTACATTAGCTGAAGTTAGAGATCGGAATATATATAGAGACACTCTTGAAGTCAAAGTATCAATTGCGTCAAATACAACAATATGTGTAAGCCTGGGAATCGAATCGAAAGGATTCAATATTACAATATAATAAGATACAATAAGGGTCCAATATTATTAAACCAATTAATTACATTGTCAATTGTTATTGTCAGAATAAAAATAAAATATTCTGACCATATAATTTTTACAATAATTATTCATCCTGTCACCCCTGAACAAACAGAGAGAGTCCTCAGGCCAATCTTACTGCATAGCTTTAGTATATGATATGCTTGCTGTTTACAAGGGGACATTTTCTATGTTGTTAGCATGCGCAGCAGCAATGTGTGTTGTCTTAGGAGGTGCTCTTCAGACAAGAGGCATGTCAACATTTAAAAGGGAGTTTATTTCATAGCCCCTGCCTTAGGAGTATAATACATTTGGGATTAGGAAAGAAAGAGTGGGATGGACGGAGGGAGACTTTGGTGAAAGGCAAGGGATTCCCTGGTAGCAAGTAAGCAGTAAAGAGCAGTCAAACAGACAATAGGGTATGTATCGCGTTCACAGGTTTTGGGGTCATCATTACCAACCCAGAATCCTCACGGAGCCTTGGTAAATAAATTCTTACATAATAATTGTGTGTTGTTATCTCCTATAGATCCCTAGAATGACAAACCCACAGTCCATAACTAACTTCTTCCAACTGACACTCAGGCCCCAGTATGGAGCCTTTATTTAGTTCACCTTCCTTTGGTTGTGTGGAGTGTTTGTTTTGCTATGAGTTGGCAATGAGGACAAAATGAAATAAGAAAGACACTAACCCTTTCTTATGAGGCATTTGTAAGTTAGCAACCCTAATGTTTCTCACTCCCTCGTTATTGGTCACAGCATGTCCTATGGTACCCTTCCAGAGCGAATGCACCCTGTGTGTTGTGCCCTGACCCACTGTAGTGTTAATAGGGCTGGACTGTCCCATGTCTAATGGACTGTGTTGGGGGAGGGGTGCGCTGCAGGCTCACCTCTCACTGATATGGCTTCTCTGGCATATGGTGACTAACCTCCCTCTTTTTTGTCAGCCCATGCATAGAGGAACACACACTAACACACACACACACACACACACACACACTGCCTTTCACGTTTCCTTGCCCCATATGGATCAAATCCATTAGCAGTCACTTTCAACCCCATTGATCTGATCAATGTTTAAAGCAATGCAATTCATTCCTTCATCAGCCCTTGACCTCAGGGTCAAGAGCGTGGGGGTGGAATGCCTTTAAATGCTGATGCAGAGGAACTAAAACACTGAAACAATGAAATCATGGTAACACATATTGTGAAAAATAGATACTAAGCAATGACAATGATCAGTGACCTGAGTTTATTGATGACGTTGATGTCGTACGCAGGTAGAATGGGCATAAAGATCTCTGTCAGAGCTTGTTGTGTGTATCCCCCTTTTGGACCAGGAGGAATAGGGATGGGAGGTTAAGGGTTCAAGTAAATAATATTATGTGTATGGTGGCACAGGTGGTTATTGAGTTTGTAAGTTAGAAGGTGGAGTAACTCCATTTTAACTAAGGCTGGCAGCAACAGACTCTACAGCATTTGTAGACACCACGGCAATATTGCGTTAACATTCCTCGACTGAGTCCAATGAGACGTTTTTCAAGGATCTTTGATCAATGTGGAGTCAAACTATAAATATTTTTTTTAATTCATATTAAATGTATTTAATATGAATATTCAATCAAAAACAATAAGACTTGAGGAAGGGTCAGGGACTGGATATTACTTGGGGACAAAGAGGCCACCCTCCCTTAAGTGTGTAAAGTTTTGGGTAGACGTCACAGTGTCAGTTTGATTAAATGCTAAGCTAAGCACTAGTGCTTAAAGTCTGCTTCAGAAAGTATCAGGAACTGGGAACTTGCCAGGCACATAGAGGACACCTCCCTAACATTTGTATTCAGTTTGGTGTTGATACGTTATTCCATGACCTCAGAGTTTAAATTACAGTAATTGTTCTTAAGCGTAATGCACTACTGTAGGGCACCAAAAATCACACATAGACCAAATCTACTACTACTCCTACCATTTTCTCTCTGGGAGTTTGTGTGTTGGTGCGTGAATGTGTTTGTGTGTGTGTGTGTGTTTGTGTGTGTGTGTGTGTGTGTCTGTATGTCTCAGTTAGTGTATGTTTGTGTCTGTGTGTGAGTAAATCCGAATGTGTTGTAAAAGGCAGTTTTGGAGTTGGGAAGGTCCTACCGCCCTGAGAAATTACAACCTCATTCGGGGGCTTGACTGGGACCCCACACCGAACCTTGGCCTCTCGGACCCTGGGGGGGATCTGCAGCTTTGGGTTCGGTTAGGGTACATTCACTCAGGGAAGATTACGATTAAAATGCACACTTTTTCTAAAAACGCGTTTTAAAGCGGAAACCATCTTAAAATGCAGAATGTTCCACAGAGAATAAAACAAATACCATCGACTTGTTTTGGCAGAACCCCGGCATACGTGACGTGTTGCTGGTTCTTCTAACGGGCGATAGAGGGCTAAAAAGTTAATATTGGTCATTTTGGAATATCTATACAAACTAGCTATACGTCGTTTAGGTTGGAGATCATGTTATTGGTTTTCTCCTCTTATACGTAGAATATACTAGTGAACACACGTCTAATCCCCATGCCCTGGTACATACAACGGGCCGAGCAATCATTAGTGTTCTTGGTGCCCGTTTGCTGGGCCTCCTGCAGGGTGAGAAGGGATTGGGTGCAACCAGAATGGATTTAAAATAATACTTGGTTGCTTTGAGGACAGAGAAGGTTTTAGACTTCGGGTGTATGTGTGTGTGTGTGTCTGTCTGTACGGAGGAGTAAGAGGAGGCCAGTACTGGGACAGTGTATTCCCCTGTGTGGAGGCCTGCCACTCGTATTACAGTAGACTAATGTGAAAGGGCAGAAGAGTGTCTGCAATCCATCCTCAAGTGGTTCACATCTGTTGACTTTGGAGATGGCTTATCTTAAATCTGATATCCATTTGTAAAAAAAAAAAGCCTAAGGGTTGTGTGTGTGTGTTTGTATGTGTGTGTGTGCGTGTGCATGTGTGTGTGTGTGTGTGTGCGTGCGTGTGTGTGTCTGTTTGTGTGTTATAGGCAGGCGCATGCTGGAGGGGTGAAACAGCAGGGATGTAGTCTCTGGAGAGAGCAAGGCCACTTACTAGGCCTCTAGGGGATAATGGTCTGTGTGTGTGTGTGTGTGTGTGTGTGTGTGTGTGTGTGTGTGTGTGTGTGTGTGTGTGTGTGTGTGTGTGTGTGTGTGTGTGTGTGTGTGTGAGAGAGTGTGTGTGTGTGCGTCAGGGATCTAAATTGCCCTTCCTTTTAGCTTTAATATGGGCCCTATGGTGATATTCAGATACCAGTTCACTGATGCTTGAATTCCCTATGTAGAAAAATCATAAATGCAAAATAAAAAGATTTGATTCCAATTATTTATTTTTTTATCATGCACACACATTTTTTCCTTGTATTAAATTAATATTTCCATTTAACTTCCTGTCACATTCCTACAAATCGAATACAATCAGAAAATAATTGATACGAGTGAAAGACCAATGCAACAGCAAGAGTCCAACCCTCCTACCTCTCTCATCATATTTCTAACGCCTCGTGCCCACTACCTCCGTCCGTTGACTGATCCCCATTGACTTTGAATGGGGACGGACGCGCAATGCATTGTGGATCCGTCCGCTGAAGGCTCCGCCAAAAAGTTGAAAATTTTTCAACTTTTTCGGCAGCGACGGATCCGTCATCCAATCAGATCACGTATGCAAATTTAAGCACTGTGACACTACTCGGGCTCTGACGACCCTGGAAACCTCCCCCATCCGTCAGCCACGCCTTCCCAGTCCTTTTACTGATGGTGCAGTGGGCACGAGGCGTAACACCTCGTGCCCAATACCTCCGTCCGTTGACTGATCCCCATTGACTTTGAATGGGGACGGACGCGCAATGCATTGTGGATCCGTCTGTTCCGTTGGAGCCTTTGGCTCGGTCAAAAAGTTGTAAAAAAAATCGGCAGCGACGGATCCGTCATCCAATCAGATCGCGTATGCAAATTTGAGCACTGTGACGCGACTCGGGCTCTGACGATACTGGAAAGCGGGAAAGCGGGTCATATTGCATCGCAACAAGCAGGAAGAAGCGGGAAGTGATTTGATTGGCTGACGGATGCCTCTGCAAAGACTACTCCCCCATCCGTCAGCCACGCCTTCCCACGTCCGTTGACTGACGGTGCAGTGGGCATGTAGCGTAACACACCTTGCCCACTGCATCCGTCCGTTGACGGATCTCATTGACTTTGCATGGGGCGATCCCGAAATGCATTGTGGGTCCATCCGTTCCGTCGGCTCCGTCTCTTGCGTTCAGAAGTTGAGAAAATTGTAACTTTTCAGGCTGCATGGATCCGTCAGCCAATCAGATTGTGACTCCGTCGGGAAATACCACTCCCCCTCCGTCAGACACGCCTTCCGTCGTCCGTTGGCGGATGGATGCACTGGGTAAACTGCGTAATAATCCATGCTTGTGACACCTGTGTTACCTTCCACACTGTGTCACTCATTCTACTGTAGGAATTTGTTGGAATACAGGAGGTGCGTTTCCATCCCCCTGATTTTATGCGAACTTTGAAGTATCGAGTAATCAGTAAACGGTGATGGAAACACCAAAATTCGCATAAAAATCCTCTAATTTGCAAAAGAGTTTATCCGCTCGCTTGAGGTGGTTTTTGAGAAATGCGAAAGAGAGTAAATTCGCAAAATGGGAGATGGAAACATACTTTTCGAAACAGCCTTTTCGAAACAGCCCGACAGTCTTTCCGATTCCCGCATAACGACCTGCCATAGCAACCCTGTTACATTTTTGTTACATTTGTTACAGCTTTTCTACTTCTACCATTTATTACAGCCACATATCGGCATGCATGTGATGGAAACGCACCTGATGGGGGATTATCACGCTTCCGGGTTCCATTGGTGGGATTTGTCTTCGTTGTGCATGAACACTTCTGGCGCAGTTCAACAATGGCTGAAACAAAGGCTAGGTGTCACTGCTCTGTTACACTTTGTACATCTAACAAACAACGCCAACCCTACTTCTGAATTGAGTCTAAGGAAGAAGTGGATTCAAGCGGTTCGCCGGGATGAAGGGCCAAACTTTAAAATTAAACAAGGTAGCACGTTTGTTTGTTGCCGGCACTTAAGTGAATCAGACTACACTAACGCTACAGCGAGCAGGCTAGCAACCAACCGGGGTCATATCAAGCGACTGAAAATCGGGTCTGTACCCTCCCGTTTCCAGTGGAACAACTGGGGACTGCCAAGAAAGGAGTCCGTTTAAAGAAGAGCATCAACTTGCTTAGGCCATGACGTTCACCCAGCCCTTCCTCTGGAACAACCGCTAGCGTGTGAAGAGCCGATGGAGGAGATCGCAACTTCGGTGGTGATGATAGAACATGATTACGGTTCTGCTCCTAAACCAGGTTTGTCAGTGTGTTTGTTAGTGTTCTGAAATATTGGACTACTAGTACTAGGGATGGGCATTTGAAGAAATGTCCTTGATCGAGCATCGCTAGAGTTATCGATCAATTATCGATTAATCATTAACTTTTTTCTATTGAAATTCCCGTTGGTAGAAAATACAAAATGCAGCATGTTTTTATCAATGAAATCTTTATTCCAACAATAATGTATGGGCCAACATTAATACAATACAGTTAACTTGAAGACCTACAACTGTTTAACAGTTTTAAAATAATAAATACAGGCATTAGCCTATAGGTTATAGGCCAATGCGGCGCTCGTAAAGTCCGAACAATGCGCCTACAGGCGCTCTTAAAGGTTTGGAAACGATTCAACAAGACTAAATCTGTAGCCTATTCCAATTACAATAAGTAGCCAACTTATCGGACAACAATAATCAAACAAAGGCAGTAGGCTAAAAGTGGGCATTAAACTGTATAACTGTTTTGAAAAAAAGGGGGGAAAAAGGCCGACATATAATGCCTAGGCTGCAGCCGGCGCGCGGAAAAGGCTCGTTACAAACAATTGCATGAACTAGTCTATCTAAAAACAATACCTTATTGAACATATATAAGGCTGAACTTGTTGCTAAAATATCACAGTTTTGGCAAAATGTAACGACTCCAAGAGGCACCAAGCCAAAAGAAAAGCGGAGCGAGAGACAACACATTAAGAAAGAAAAGAGCGACTCACATACGGTGGTGACTGTCCCTACTGTCCATAGCATACAGTAACTCCAGCCTACATATTTTTGTTTAGGAATATAAGCATGTTAACATGCTCGGGGGTCAGACGCGAACGCAGCCTTGTAACTGTCAGTCCAGCAGCAGAAAACACCCGCTCTGACGGGACCGAAGTTGCGGGGATATTCAATTAAATGCTTCAAGACTCACAGTATGCAACACAACATCCTTTTGATCGATAACAATATAAATTGATCGACGTATTTCTTAACGATCAATTATCGAGCATCGATTAATTATGCCCATCCCTAACTAGTACCCCATAATGTTCTTAAACCACCTACCTGACAGGATGTGCTACCTATGGTTTAATCACAGAATGGACTCTTAGTAGGTTATACCGAAGAGGTAGGTCAACTTTTCAGAACTCGGTCACAAAATGTAAGTACAAATGTTGCATTTTATATCTTACTTAATTAAATGTAAAGGTGAATATTGAGCTATAAAAAGCAAATTTTAAAAGCAATATTGAGCTATAAAAAGCTATTTCTTTAGAGGTCCAAACTACTTCCAATAACTACTTCCAATATGCAAGTCATAGCCAAAATCTGGGTCAGATGTTTTAATTTTTTTTCTCATCTCATACAGGTGCACTGGATGCTGCTGCTGCACGCATACAGCAATTGGAAGAAACAGTCAAGGAGCTGACAAGAGAGCTGTCACAGCTGAAAGTGGGTGCCTTTTCACAGATTTTGTGTCTCAGACAAGGACATATTTTTTTACATCAGATTCACATCAAGAGATGTTTTTTGTGACTTCTTGGAGGCTATTCAACCATTTGCCTCCATGTTGGTTTATTGGTCGAAAGCTCAGAAAAAGAAACAAACATTTGAACCCATTTCTCCCAGTCCAACGCGATGAGTTTTTTCTCTTCTGCTGCCGGGTTGCTGCAGGCCTGCAAGAGAAGGTGCTGGCTGACATGTTTCAGGTCAGTGTGTCCACTGTCTCCCGTGTTGTTATAACGTGGGCCAACTACCTTTACCTGCTCCTTGGCTCCATCCCCATCTGGATGAGTAAACAGCAAGTCAAGAACACCATGCCAAGCTAATTTGTGCAGTACAGTCCAGATGTTCGGGTAATCATCGACTGCACCGAGGTGCGATGCCAGAATCCATCATCCTTCACTCTCCAATCTGAGGTTTTCTCATCTTGCTCTTTCTACAAGAACACAACAACCTTTAAGGCCTTGATTGGGATTGCCCCTTGTAGTGCTGTGACTTTTGTGTCAAGTCTCTTCCCCGGCTCCATCTCTGACCGAGAGCTGACTGAACGAAGTGGACGGCTGGATTTACTGGAGCCAGGAGATGGCTGCATGGCAGACAAGGGTTTCACCATTGAGAAGCTGCTAGCTGACCGTGGGGCAACGCTGATTATACCACCCTTCAAGATGACAGGTAGGCATGAAAGGAATGAACATTTCAATTTAAAACCGTGACCCAAATGTGACCATTAAGATATGCAGACAAATGTTTAAGATGTACTGAAGCACTCATAATAATAATACTAATTAACTTATCTCTAACCACAGGGCAGTTCACCGAAGAGGATGCTCTGAAAACACAAGCAATCGCCCGACTTCGAATCCTTGTGGAAAGAGCAATACGCAGAGGCAAGGAATACCGCATCTGGGAACGCACTGTCCCTCTCACCTTGTCTGGGACAGTCAACCAGCTGTGGACCGTCTGCTGTGTGATGACCAACTTCCAGGGACCACTTGATTTAAAAGGCTACATCCCTGTTGAATAGTGTTTCTACTCAAACATATACCGATAAATATTAAAACGAGAGACACAGAACATTTGGAGTGGTCCCTTCATTTTTTCCGGAGCTGTAATTCTGTATACTGAAAACATTGTACTGTATATTTTGAACTACATGTATATAATTGAATGAGAAGTCTCATCTATGATCAATTTTTAAGTCCAGTCGGTCCATCATGAAAGTATTCAAAATAATGTTATATGTAATGTAGTAAATGATGTACTCAGAAAAAGGGAATGAATTAAATCCTTTTATTCTATCAGTTCCTTTATTCATTCAGTTCATTTCACTTTCTGCTGAAGGTACACATTCATATATGTACCAAAGAAGTACAAGTCTACTTTATTTTTCATCTCTTTTATAATTTCATCATCCCTCCAGACTCTTTCGACTGTGAAGTCTCCCTCAGTGTCTGTTATAAAATCACACCAACTCAATCCAGTTACTGCCAATTGACCTTGAACCTGACAGTGGTATTTATGATTATTTTTCAGTTTTGCCTGACCACCATTTTAACATGTCCTGCCTCAGAAATGCTAGAGATGTCTGGGCATTTTACTTCAGCAAGCCCAAAAAACGGAACGGCACTTGGGTCACATACTCTTGCATCGGGGCTAGCCCCGAGGTGAGGAGCATCGGGATGGATAACAAATCCACAGCGTGAGACATTTACATTGAAATGTTTTGAATATTGTTCCAGCAAGTAAGTCTGTGAACGTCAGAAAACGTGAGTTTGGGTACATTTACCAGGGATGTCGTGACAGTGAACTGCCGGTCCACCATCGGTTCGCCAGAGTGATGAGTGATTCAGCGGATGTGATAGTGCACCAAGATCACCGAATGCGGAAGTACTACGTATCAGCATGATAATCCCCTTTCAAATTACTTTTTTGCGAACTTTCTAAAGATTCGCATTAGCTTTTAGATGGAAACGCAGCTAGGGTTTGTTTGATTCTGAGATCCCTGAGGTGTGGTTAATGGGAATACAACTACACAACTGATATTTGATACTTATGGGTGATTTGAAGACATATGATCCTTTTAAAGCCATAGTAACTTCTAATTGCCATGGCAGATTGTAATACTCCACAAAGTGAAGAATTGACTTAACCATAAGACATTTCTTAACCATTTCGCCAAAGTTGATGCTAAAAATAAAACAATGATTAAACAGGATCATAGGATAATTGAACATGTGGTCGAAGGGACAGTGTCAATAGTCATTGACGTGGAGTGAGATGGCTGACTCCCTCTGAATCAATAACAAGCCCAATCAACCAACTCCATGCAACACATTATAAACAATGTGTTTAATGTAAAAGCATTGCTGCCACAGTATAGTTTTCCCTGCCTGTGGTGACCGCACTCACACACACACACACGCACACGCACACGCACACGTATACACACAAACACATACATACTCGCTCTCACGCGCATACACACACAAAAATAATTTCATCTAAAAATCTTTCCTCTGACGCTTAAATACACACACATAAATACATGCATGCAGACACATCCACATATTGTTAGGTGAAGAAATAAAACACTAGTGAAAGCGTGAGTGGAAACGAAAATAGTGTTTATTTTAACATGGGGGCAAACAGGGAAGGGGCCAAATCCCCCAAAGTTTTTCCCTAACCGGGCCTCTTGGTGCAGAGGTTGACTTCTGGTGGGACGTGAGGGAGGGTCAGTAACACAGCCTGAAGCAGTGGGTCAAAGAGAAGGGTCCTTAGCCCATCTGCTATAGCGTCGAGAGCCACCATCCTCCTATTAGAACACTCAGAGGTTCCAGTCCTTGAATCTTCCCGATATACAGCGGTTGCAAAGAAACCGCAGACTGCTTTCACTTTCTTTCCCTGGGGTTCAATGTGGGAGGGGTTTCCGTCTCTGGGTACAGGGAGAACTCCATGGAGCAGGGAAACTCTCCCTGGCAGGGGAGAGCCTTCAAGCACAGCAGTGAATCCTCGGTAGAGTGGTTACAGCTCTGTCGTAGCCCAGGGACAGAGCAGCTCGTTCTCTAGGTTGGAGTTTTTGCCTTCCCTGGTGGTAGATCCTCTTCCGATGTGGAAAGTCCTGTATGTTCAGGGACCCTCCCAGTGTCCCCCTCCCCAGCTCCTTGCTAGTGCAGGGAGGGGCCACCCAGAGGAACTCTTCTGACCGGGATTGTGGTTCATTATTTCTCTGGGCCTTGCAGCCCAGCTGGTCCACCCTGACATGGAATTGTGGTAACTCTACCACAGAGGGTTACATACAGCGGACCTCCACTGAAGGGGAACAGGGTCTGTAACCAGGGTACACCTTCTACCAAACAGATAGTATTCTACTTTTGAAAATGGCAACAAGATATTCCTTTTCAACTGTGGCATAATTTCTATTATGTTTAAGCAACTTACAGCTGGACGTTACTGGCAGCCCTTCCCATTAACTTTGACAGTACAGCCCCAAGTATCTTCCCGGGGCTGAGAATGCAGTTAATGGAATTGACACTCATTAGTGGGCCCCAGTATTCAGGGACCTTGGCATCTTATAACGATGGCACGATACGTCACAAAGTTAGCGTCGTAATAACCATTTTATGTCATAATGTTTGAATTCAAGCTATTCACTTACATTCATACATTTAAGAAATCAGTCTTTTTAAAGGCCCACTATGCAACTTCGGGCATTTCTTCGCTGTTTTCTTGGTTTTGGCACGCACATTTCTCTACACAGCGCCCCCTACAGCTTCGTAGTAGATATTTTACAACACTGTCGTAACACCTCGTTGACGACCCTTCCCCATGCACTTCTACGCGAGCCATGTGCATTTGTTTTCAAAGAAGCCGGCGAATGCGTGGAGCCATGTCCGAAGTAGATGTTCATAAAGTGTAGGCAAGGTTATACATTTTTAAAATGGTGTATTTGTATTGCAATAAACATAAATCCATCCTTTTTTATAGTTGACGGGGAGAATTTATATCCTAGATTATAATTGTTTTATCTTAGGTTGAACAGAACAATCAGTGTAAGAGTGTTGGCCAACATAATAATCGAAATAAACAAGAACCTGGATTCGGGGATTCAGTCTGTATCTGGGGGACGAGACAGACGAACAGCAAAACACCAATGGAAACAAAGGTGTTTATATGATTGCAACCAAGCAAGCTAGAAACATACAGGGCTCACAACAAAACGGTCGAGAAAACAATTTTTACAGGGCTCACAACAAAATAGTTGAGCAAACACATTTGTACAGAGACTATCAACATCAAGAATACCACGAAGACAAAGTTCACCCAAGGGTACTTTCAATTTCAAAAGCAACACGGCCAAGTCGGCGTCTGATTTGCAGTCTTCTTTTTCTTTCAGTTCACGCTATTCCTGAAAAGCTTGCCCAACGTTTACTCGTGTCTGGCCTCTCTGTCGGTCAGTCTCCCTTTTCTCTTCTTCTGTTCCTCCGACATTGGGTTTCTCTGTCTCTTTTTAGTCGGCTGATCTATGATGAATGAAACAATCCCTTAGTTACTTGTGTTTATATCGAGCCGGTTCCGTGTTTGGGGGTCTGTGCCGTAAAGCAATTCGTTACTTCGCGAGACCCGAGATTCCCGCGAGAGTGGGCGGCGGGTCGCCGGCAGAAACATATTCCTTTTCTCCGCCAAGATGCGCAAGGGGGAGTCGAAACAACGAACAATCGAACAAAAATGTATAATAGAACCATCGCAATGACTCTTAGCCTGTTATATTAAGGTAAATCAAGCCAAAAAAGTTGCATAGTTCTCCTTTCACTCGTGTCTGATCTCTTTTCTGGTCCATTCTTCTTTTGTTCCACCGACAGTCGCCTCTTGGGTCCCTTATCAGTCGATTGATCCATGATGAATGCAACAATTGCCTCGCAACTGGCTGTTTATATCTAGCCGGTGCCATGTTTGGGTGTGTGTCTATGCCGTAAAGCATTTTCAAAACTACAATCTGACTTCATTTTCGAGGCGTGATTGGATACTTCCGCTGCGTCACATCCGGATTGTGTCGGTCCGAACAGAGCAAGTTGCATATGCGCTTTTTCCTTGGAGAGGTGACATGGGGCAATGACACACCCACCAAATGACCCAGAAATGGTTGCAGAACCATCAGAATAACTCTCAACCAGCATAATTAATGTAATTTTGGCTAAAAAAGTTGCATAGTGGGCCTTTAAACATGGATAATTTCTGCAGAGAGCTCCCGAGGGAAAGAAGATGGGGGCGTCTTTTCAAGCTAGACTATCTACAAAGACTTATATAGTTATTTTTCAAATACAATGCATTAAGAAAGATTAATATTTCTAAATGTGGACATGGGAGTGCATAGCCTTCTACTTCGTTCTTAGCTAGACTATCTACAAAGACTTATGTAGTTATTTTTCAAATACAATGCATTAAGAAAGATTAATATTTCTAAATGTGGACATGGGAGTGCATAGCCTTCTACTTCGTTCTTAGGTTTCACAGCGAGGCACTCTCGTTCTAACCAGTGATGAAGCATCGTTCTGATGCCTCAGGCATCCTTGTTTCGGGGCATGGCCTGACTCGAAGGGTGGTGAAGGTTCAACATGATTGGTAATTCAGAGATACAAGACAGACGTGCACTCTGTAAAAGGTTCAAGAAGCCACTCCCGGACCCAAACATCCCCTGTCTGTATTGATGTGGGTAAAGTGCACAGTGCAACCAAGTAAAAACAGAATTCCTCACAGCAGAAACGTAAGAAATCGTAACAACTAAGCACAATCAGATTAACATTTCAAGGTGTTCACTGAGTTGTGTTGTGGTTCTTAAACTCTTTATGCATAGGCTTATAATAAGATCATAATCAGCATATTGAAAAGTAGAGTATTGGGCCAGATACTGTTTTTAATTTATCGTGTTTGGATTTAAGAATGAACTACAGCAGATGTGTAGGTCTAAGTCGATCCAAGCTCTATCATCCACCCAAACACAGCGGCGTTTGGGTTTCCTTCCTCGGACTCCTAAATCCAGCGCAGCCACAGGCTGGGGGGGGGGGGGGGTTTGGGCGGTCTCATCTACGCGCGTATGCGTACGCGCGTATCTGACCATTTTTGACACAAAATGGTCAAGCAACATTTTAGCTGCGTTACGCGCGTACATGGTACGCGAGGTACGCGCTTGGTGTGTTCGCACTATTACGCGAGTAAAATGCTGCTTATACGCAGGTAACGCGTGTACACGTCTCATACGCGCGTAAACCAATGGTTCCCTATGGAAAAAATTGCGATTTTATACGCGAGGTACGCGAGATACGCGTCTGGTGTGGCCGCACCTTAACATGTTACGAGTATTTTTCATAAATGTAAAAACAAATGTCATACAATAATACTAATTGGGATCTATGTCATTAAAATCTATTGTGGGCAGCAGGGTGAGCAACCATTTAGAATGTTTCCAAACCATTACATTTCACTTGTGTGGCTGGTAGCCTACATATATTTATTAGTTAAATTTCAACCATGGTAATGAATCACGGCAGACCTACGTTCATAACATCCGCCGTCTCCTAATGATGTAACCTAGTGTAGGTGCAGTCTCCTAGTGATGTAGCCAAGTGTAGGTGCAGTCTCCTAGTGATGTAACCTAGTGTAGGTGCAGTCTCCTAGTGATGTAACCTAGTGTAGGTGCAGTCTCCTAGTGACGTAACCTAGTGTAGGTGCAGTCTCATAGTGATGGAACCTAGTGTAGTTGCAGTCCCCTAGTGATGTAGCCTAGTGTAGGTGCAATCTCATAGTGATGTAGTGTAGGTGCAGTCTCATAGTGACGTAGGCTAGTGTAGTTGCAGTCTCATCGAGCCTGACACCTGGGAGAAATAATGGTTTCCTCAGTGGATGACAGGGAAAATAATGGTCTTTAGTTTCACCTTCAAGTATGAAGTATGTGAGGGATAATGTATAGAACGGCGGTCATCATCTGGGAAATAAGCCCCGACAGGGTGAACCGGACACGGACACGAAGCGCAGGTGTCTTGCTTCGATTGGAAGGGGCTTATTTATAATGACCGGCGACATACTATACATTAGACCGCTTATTACATGGCTACTTGCCAAAATGAAAAAATAACTTCACACGGTATGACTTTTTACAATTTATTTGTGACCAGCATTCATAGTGTTGAACAGCAGAGAAATAGTCTGCCAAAGACGTTGACGTCGCTTAGCAACCGAGTATGCTGGGGTTGATAAGTTACCGGACTACTTGCGAAGTGATACGAAAGACGGCAAAAAATCCACTTCCTTGACAGCAGTCTTTGATTACTTCAGGTACAGTGAGTTGTATTTAGTGGCATCCAGCCTAACGGACTTGGCAGAAATTGAAAAGATAATAATTATAGCAATATTATGTTAATATTATTATACGCACTTGTACAATATTGTAAAAGGACACTTAAATTGGAATAGGACTGTAACCACCAAGCAATGGATATGCTTTCAAGTCCCTGTTGTCGAGTTAGCCAGCCAACTTGAGCTATAGAGATGGGGGTATTCCCAAAGTAAATGAATACCACACGCATAAACACAAAAATACATCAGTAGTTCAATGTTGATATTTATTGCGCATTCATTTTGAAACTGTTGAAAGGCAGAGGTGTTCAGTTACTGAAAGAAAACGGCCACCCATGAAACGTTTTGGACCATTAAGGAGCAACTCTTTGTCAATGCCGTGGTATAATCTTTATTATAAAGGTAGTTCCGACCGAGCAACCTGATACAAAGAACAAAACTATTTTTATTTTGATAGTGAATTTCCCATCGATATGACATTTAGATTCTGTATTTCATTTTGTTAATTGCAATGCAAAGGAAAAAAGGGAGGTGTTTTGATTCAGGAACAGATAATAACAGGTCACCTATGTCAGGAAAATAAATCATTATCTGAAGTAGCCAATGGCAGCTTCTTAGCATTTGCCCCTGCCTCCCTTAACAACTTTGTAATGTAGCTAAATCCATGGCACATGCACGCGCACACATTCACACACACAAACATACACGTACTTACACACACAATACACTTGAGTTAATTTATTTTGAAAGTGAAGATGAAAGAATTGTCGAAGGACACGAAGACACACTCCAAGTGTGAATTCTAACAGTAAGAGACACTCATGTTACTGTTTTTTTTTGTCATTCTTTATTTAAAGATATCCTGCAATAACTCACCAGCTCTTCACAGCTCTCCTCTCAACATGCAGCAGTCCCTCTTTCAACGGATACAAAAGGAGTACTCTGTAGACCAACCCACTCGCTTTACAGAGTGCTGATTGGTTGGCTGGGAAGTGTTACGACTACAGTTATCGACGTAAGCCTCAACGTCATTGCCATATTTGTCGTCTTCATCAACACCAATGCTATCGTCATCCCTATCGTCGGTTTCATCATTATCACCATCATCATTATTAGTAGTATTATCATTTAGGTTTACATATGCCACTCAATCCTGCCAATCTGTCTTTACTTTGTGTGGTTTAAGTGCTTCAAAGATAGATGTCAGCATCTGCATTCAAAGAGACGGAAAGTATAGGCTATTGTGAGCTTAATATACAACGTACTATACAGACTAATTGACCATCATTTATACATCACTTCCATGGATTTTAGGTGAGGCAGTGGCCGTCGGGGAGATGGAGTGTCCGATTTATTCTCCTCCCATCCAACCTGCATCAATAGAAAACCTGGGAGAACTTGTAGAGCTCTACCTTCTGGTAGCCAAGTAATGCTGAGGTATCAGTCCTTTAGCAACCCCGTCCTCCCAGGGGAATATCCTACTGTTACAAACGCACAATTCCTCTGACATGAAGAATAGAGAGACCTGGTCTTTACCATTAAAGAGAAGTTGACTAAATGTAGCAGTAAAATATTCTTATTTAATTATTAATAGTTATAGTTAATAGCGAACATACACGCTGAACACCCGACATCAGAAACACATTTATTTATTTTAAGGATGAGGAAGAGAGGGGTAGAGAGCGAGAGGGATAGAAACCCAGAGGAAGCACAACACAATGCCAGGACGAGGGGAGAAGGAAGAAGAGTCAGACGAAAAATAGGGAGATTCAAAAGGACCAAGTGTCAGAAGGCAGGAGGGGAAGGGAAGAGGGCGGGGGTGGCTAATGCTCTAGCCTTGGGCCAGCAAGGTTGAGTGGATATGATTCATTCTGCCATCGCCCTGCTAGATATATGGTCAGAGGGGGCCGCCGCGCTGAATATATACATACTGAGTGTCTCACAGGAATAGAGCAGGGCTCATTGGAGGGCTGTTCCTTCCACTGGGTGGGCTTGGGGAAAGAAAGGGAGATGAGTACAACACTACGCAACCAAATATTACAATTTACATACAGGAAGATTTATAAGTTATAATAATACTAAGTTGGCGAATGGAAACCATTGTGAAAGCATTTCACTTAACAAAGTGGGATTTATACAAAAACAGCAGCTCTACACACTGGAAAGATGACAGGACAAGTATGTTAAATAATAGTTTTGGTAATGTTATCGATGATGGTATGCATTGATTGATTTGAGTACATCTTCCCAACAGCATGAGTCTTATTGAGTTGTTCATGGCATATGGTTTCTTAAGGTACACAAAACCTGAAAACATGGTTTGTACCTGCCGTCTGCTGAGGGGGGTGGCCACATGAGATCGGAGAGGGGGCACAGGTGACACATCAGCAGGGAAACTCAACGCCAAGAAGAGATGTGTCAACAAGTCACCGGTGGAGGTTGTGAAGCCTTCTTACATGTGTGCACCATCTTCTCCACATCCCTCCATCCTGCACTGTTTTATCCACAAATCAGCTCCAATGAAGTCATGAACATGAAAGCTAAAAACTTTAAATGACTTGCTCACTGAAACGTAAATCTGAAATGTCAGAGATCCTTCTCAAATATGTTGTGTGCACACTCAGCTCCAAGAATTTATTTTCCCCTCTTGGTGTCTGATTAGAAACTAGTTTCTTCTCTGTTTTGCTGCTCCATTTGTCATGATGGTGTGTAAGACTTATCTATGCATTGCAGCTGGGGAAGAGAGAGCAGACTGCTATCTGGGAGATGGAGAGAGAGGGAGAGAGACAGAGAGCGGGGAGAGAGGGGAGAGAGATACAGCGGAGGTTGAACAGAGCACTTGCTGTGACAAAGCGGTTGCTTTGCGGAGCATGCAGCTGCTGACGGCTCACCATCGCACCGTTCTTGATACCTGGCTACGCTTCTCTCCAAAAAGACGGTTTGTTTATCTGCCCCGTTGTCAATTATTCTGCATGTTAGCCCATCTCAGTCCACGGTACACACACTGGCCAAGCTATTCCCGAGAAGCTTACAAAACAAGATGATATGAAACACATTTTCACACACATTGAATCTGCAGATGAAGGTGTAATGATTGACAAGGCTTCAGTCCCCCTGGGGCACAGAGGTGGTTATGGCATATCAACTGAATCCATCTCAAAATCTCCCTTCTTTTGGTTGACATGCAAAAAAAGGATTGGCCTAAAGTTTACTTCACTCAATCTCAAAGGAATTTTTTTTTGGCGGGAAACGCCGTCAGCATCCCAGTGGTGAAAAAAACATTGCACCGTGGACTAAATCACGAAACTGAGGTTCATCCTTCCAAAGTAATGTACAGTTGGATTAAAACTAACAAATGGAACAGGATTTAATTGAAAGGTAGAGTCTACCTTTCTCTTTATATTTATTTATTTTTGTTTAAATTAATATTGGTATTGGTATATATGTATTGGTAAAATATATATATATTTCCATCTGTATGTCATTGCGGGCCACCAGGAATGTTTCTGCGGGCCGCACTTTGAGGACCAACGTGCTAGAGGAAGGAAACAGCCTTGAAAAGGGTCTCTATAGCGGCACCTCGGAGCCTCACCACCAACAGGTGAGAGAGTGCTGTCTTACAATTGGAGATCCAGTGGTTGAAGGACTCTATCACATAATCACATAAAGGGAGAACAATCATATAGAGGATGCAAAATCTATAACAGATTTGCCTCATTAAGCACAAACAACTTAATTATTTGTGCCAGCATCATGGCCAGCCCAACACAGGGCAGTGGTTTATAATGAATTAATTTATTATTTATTGCATTGATGGCAGAAAATTGTTGGTAACCATTATAGCAAACTTGAGATTCATTGTTATCTTTTTAACTTGTGCCAGTGCTTCTTGATTCTTATTCAATAAAGTTGTTGTTATCTATCTATCTATCTATCTATCTATCTATCTATCTATCTATCTATCTATCTATCTCTCTCTCTCTCTCTCTCTCTCTCTCTCTCTCTCTCTCTCTATCTATCTATCTATCTATCTATCTATCTATCTATCTATCTATCTATCTATCTATCTATCTATCTATCTATCTATCTATCTATCTATCTAGTTACTGGGAACAAGATGTGACAGCATAAAATTAGGCGGTAACAAATTTGGAACTTACAAATCACTTATATATATATTATATTTTTTTACTGCTTTAACGTACGCACTAGAATTGTCTTTAAATATAGAGTAAACGCATTACAGTAACATTACAAATAAGCATTTCTGGACTCACATGGGCAGCAGTTCAAGCAAAGAAACGATTTCCTCTGCTTCTCCTGTAGCAGTGGGTGAAGACCAGAGCGCCCAGTGGATGTGTTGATGTGTTGAAATGTAGTAGAAAAGATGAGAAACTATGAAGATCAAAAACCGGTTGAATCTGGATATTATAATTTCTTACATTTACATTTACACGTTACGTATGTTGTAGTTAACATTTTCCAATTGTGCATGAAATAGGTGTGGTCATAACATTATGTCCATTTGACATCTTATGTTGACCTGCCTAAATGTTTGGTGGTGCGTTTATTATTGTCTGTAAAACTGAAATGCATAGGCTATATTGTCAACAAAAGTTATATTGATTCAGCATACGGTCCAATTGCTGCTGCAGATATGGTTCCGTCCACACATGACGTCTTCCAGACAGCTGCCCTGTTAGACATTTGTTTAACAATATATGTTAAATAGACATATGTAATTCTAACAGTTGGTTGAAAATGTATCAGATTGCTGAAGGACGTCTATATAAGCTGAGACCATGGTGGTCAAAATGTTGGGTGGGAATAATGTGTTGTACAACGTGTCAGTAGCCACCCTGCACTGCTGAACTTACTACACAGTGTACAACTCAGCGGGGGGCACATAATGAACAGAAATGTATTTTTGTGGAGAAATGTATTAGCTATTACTTAGTGATAATATTGACTACATAATTCTCATCATCATATCATATTGTTTACGAAATTAACTATTTGTATGCTCTAAACCTATGAATACTATTATGCTCTATACTGTGTCCGATCCACTCCCACTGTGGGATTGAACACACTGGTTGGGTCGTGTTGAAAATGTGTTGGCGTAGCACTGCTAGCTTGAGGCTGCAGGACAGAACTGAACCGGTGTCCTGCCCCCTGCCTCCGCTGGCCCTGAGAGTCGCTCTAACAATGTGGCATTCTGTCTCCGACATTACGTGGTGGACGGTAACCCGATGACCTGACTGATGTGTCCAAGATAAGCTCACACTGACGACTGCACACACTCACAGTCTATGCTAAAAGCTGCGGCCCAATGGCACACACAAACAAAAGCACACACACACAAAAGCACAAGCACACACACAAACAAACGCACGCACACACACACACGACATCACACACACACTCACACACACGTCATGAGAAGTGATTCAGTTGGACACTTAAAAAAGGGGGAGGCAGGCCTAGTAGGAACAGCAGTAGTCTCATGGTGGAGGAGCCTTATATGTTGCTCTGAACATGGGTTCTGAAGGAGACAAATACTTAGACTGAAGCCGGGATATTTCCCAGCTTAACAAATCAGGACTCATATTTTAATGGTACTTTTAGTATAAATGTAATGTTTGTAATTAAAAAATGGTAACACTTTATAATAACTATCCGTTATAACTAGTTAATAGATCATAAGTAAACTGTTAATTAATGAGTTATTAATGACTTGTTAAGTATATGTTATTGGGATGTTATTCTAAAGTTGCAACTATTCCTCATTTATTAACTGTTAGTAAATGAGGAATAGTTACATCTTTAGAATAACATCCCAATAACATATATAAACTATTAACTGATACTTAACAAGTCATTAGTAATAATTTACTAATAGCTTGTTCATGATCTATTACTAATTTATAAGGTATAGTTATAAATCATTAACATACAGTTAACAAGTCATTTATAACTCATTAACTAACACTGTTAACAAACACTTAACAAGTCATTCATAATTCATTAATTAACAGTTTACTTATGATCTATTAACTAGTTATAACTGATTGTTATTTTAAAGTGTTAACTAAAATAGGTATAAATTCAACTAATTAAATGAAACAGTGTCGGGCTAATAAACCATAGCATCGGTCTGCAATTAAAACACTTTCACTTGGTGCAATGAGGAAACTGTATGCATGCATTTATGACTGGATACATTTTAAAAAAATAAATAAAAAAAAATAAGAATAATTATGAATTATATCATTATTTTTTTTAATAAACCATAGCATCGGTCTGCAATTAAAACACTTTCACTTGGTGCAATGAGGAAACTGTATGTATGCATTTATGACTGGATACATTTTTAAAAAATAAAATAAAAAAAAATAAGAATAATTATGAATTATATCATTATTTTTCTAACCCTTTGTAAATGTTATATCATCTATAATTTCCTTCGTCATTATATCTCCAATAGGTTTTGCGATGTAAAAGATAAAAGTCCTTTCACTTCTATGTGGCCCACCTAAAGTGGAACTTTTGCCTCAAACAAACATGAAAAGAGGCATTACCATTGAGGATTGAAAAGCTTTGGTATAACACCTGTTTTTGATTCATCTGCACGCTTAAAACCTGTCGCAGATGCAGATGTTCAAAGTGCATGCAATGCCAGGCAGTTTCCATCAGAGAAACCAAGGGACATTTCAACCATTTATTGCCTGCACTGCACTTTCACCGTGAGCCTTGAGTCTTCAGTTTCTTTTCATGATTTTCTGTCTCTGTATGCTGGCTCATGTGTTTTTGATAGCTGGTCAATTTTCGGTTTCAAAACCTTATCGTCTGTGCTGGCTTTGTGTGTGTGTGTGTCTGCCTCCATTTGTTTGTGCCTGTGTGTCTGACAGCCAAACAGCCTATTCAAAACGGTTTAGTGGCCTTATACAAAGATGTGTGAGACCATACACACACAGACACACACACACACACACACACACACACACACACACACACACACACACACACACACACACACACACACACAACTTCACAATCACTTTCAAAAGGTCTTCTGATCAATATATTACTGTGGTTATTCTTATACTCATAACAGTACTCCTCACATGAATATTAATCTATTATAATCTATTGGACACAGCTTAACGTTTTGCATTCAGCATTTACTTAAATTGGAAATGTGGCTTTGACTTGTCCGATCACAACAAGTTAAATCCAGTCATGATCCTTTGTGTTTATCTGCTTGAACTGCTTGAACTTGAACTGTTCAACTGTCGCTAGCTATTTATGTCAGTCTATGTATATTAGCTCTGTCTCTGTTTCTCACAAAGTCTGATACAGTCTTGATCACTGATTGTTTTGTTTACTGTTCTCATCTCGATCAAGTAATCTGCCATGAATGATGATGATGATCAATGAAACCAATGAAAATACCCCAATGGAAGAGCCCTGATCACAACATATCCCCCAAAGCATTAATGAGGGGCTGCAGATGAAAGGTCCTGCATGGAGAAGGGACCCGGCGACCCTGAGTCGTAGTGTGTCAATGTGTCCCCCCCCCCCCCCAACAACGCCAAGCCACTATCATACACACAGGTTTACTATGAATCCATAGATTCCTCAGCAAACTCTTCAAAATGTGTTTTTAGATGGAGAGCAAGACTTGACGTTCATTAACAATGGCAAGTTAGTATTCACTTTCATTTTTCATTTTTGTGCCTGTGTTAATTGTTCTCATAATTGCTGTGTCGGATGGTGATTCCTGGCCGCTATTCCCCTGGTTCTTCACCATAGCACTGGAACAATGATCAATATTCAAGGGAGCCTGAGTTTAATTAGCATACCATTTCCAGACATTCTGTATTATGAGCATTTCTTTTTCTGGTTTGTCTGTTGGGTTATTTGTTATTAAGAAGAAACGCACGGAAACACAAAACCAAAACATACGTCATCCCTGCACAGCTTTAAACTCCATCAGGAACATAAGCAGATACTCGCTCACAGCCAGACAATGGTTGTGGATGGGTTTTGAACACAAAGCATCTTAGCAATACTAAGGATGCGAAGAATAGAACATTGAAATCTGGGAGAGTAGGCATCTTGATGGTCCTTCACAACCCCATTGACACTGCCGTCTGGAGCGGCTCTCTAGATGATATGAGGTAATGGGCTCCTTTTCTCCCTCTTTTCAACATCATTTTGGAGAAGTTGAGAAACTGAAGAGTGATACAGGCTAATTGGGGGGAGTGAAAGAGTGATGCTGAGAAAGTGAAACGAGGGCTGGTAGAGGGGTGTTGGACTCAGTGCAGGCATGCTGAAGAACACGGTGCATCAGCAAGCCAGGGAAACTCATCGCAGGCACCCCTGGTGACACATTTCTGATGGCCTAAAATATGAAAATTGAGTATATAAGAGTTGTGTTCCTATGAAAAGCGTTGAATGGTGTCGTCCCCCCTGCCCCCCCCCAGGGGAGCAAGGCAAACTCATTAGTGGAGAGGGTTCCCGTTTAAAATGCTTCTGTTGGTGCATTCTGGGCTCCAGTGCTCTTGAGTTGAATTGTGGCAAGACATTTAAACTGAAGAGAGAGGGAGCTGTTAGGGTGTCGAGAGCTCTACCCAGAGTGCTGCTTTATAATGGAACCCTTTTTAGACTAATTAAAAGGGTGTGGGGGGGGGGGGGCATTCTAATGCACAGCACTCAAGGAAACTGCCTTGGTTTTGAAGCATTTAAGTGACTGCAGCATTTGGTCATGCATCGTTTAATGTGTTGTTAAAATTCTAAGTGTCGAGAGGTGGTTTCAGCTGTCAATGCGCAGCAACGTCCTACACAGTTGAGTAGAAAATCGTTTTTTCTGTGATATGAGTAGTTTTTACAGACATATGGTTAAGGCTAATGTTATAGCAAACAAGAGATTGAGACATGCTGAAAATAATGGTCTCAAATTCCAAAACAGAAGTCCCATCCAAATTGTGGCGTAATTGGTGGGGAGTATGGGGACTTTTAGAAGTTCTCCCTGTAGTGTGAACCTAGTGTTTGGTTTTCTCATGGGCTGAAAATAATGTATGAATTACTGAGATAGATCATGTTAGAGAAACATAGGCAATTTTAAAGGATCCTTACTTTATATCCCGTGTTAATTAAACATCCAACAATTAAAATCATGGATGGAAGTAAACAGTTACCCCTCAGCAATACACTATATATTAAATATTGTTATAAGGAGCTTTGGAATTATATATGGCCATGGCAAGGCATTGTTGTATCAAAATTGTAAACAATTGTATGTAGCAACTAACCTACCAATCGTTATGAATTGAGTATTTGGGATGAATAACTTTTGATTTTGGAATGATTATTCATCTCTAAATACATTCGGCTCACACACACACACACACACACACACACACACACACACACACACACACACACACACACACACACACACACACACACACACACACACACACACACACACACACACACGCACGCACACAATAACACTAACACAGCAGATTACCCCCAGACTGTTGGATTACATAGTCATTTCTAGATGATACCATTTCCTCGTAGGATGGTTTTGATTTGTTATTTAACAGCAGGATTATTCATGAGGGATTATAAACTGTTACTGGAAATGTAAATCCTGAAGGCCTTAGAGCAGGGATTTAGTTGTGTAGAACTTCATGCTAATGTTAGCCCACGAGATGCTAAACCTTCCAGGTTAAGCTGATTTCACATTCTAGTAATGCATGTGCTTTGTTTTGCATTTTTATTCTACCAGTGTGACCAATGTAGCTTCATTCTCTCTCCAGAAGTTCTCATCAATCTAGAAATTAATCATAACAAGTGTTCCCCCTGCACGGCATTGAAGTATTTAATATGTATAGGACTAGATTTATGGTGGAGACACATCGAAAAGAACCGCTTATTTCTGTAATAGTGATTACTTGTTGTTCTCACAAACATGAATCAACAACAGCTTGGTAATCGACCATTCACTCTACCCTCATTCATCAACATACCTAAATATCCTACCACATTATACCCAATTGTCCAGCCAGTAATGTAGGCCTACACTTATTTTATACAAATATCAAAGGCTTTAATTGCCAGCAATTGCAATACTTTACAATTTACATTTGTAGATACTTGGATGCCTATGCTTTATTTTAGGATTATCTATTGACTTGCAGAAGAGAGACAGATCAAGATGTTTGATCTGATCCATTTACAAAGACCTTTTTAGTTGTCTGATCATTTGGAGGCAGCTACTACTGGCCTGGCTGGTCTGAAAATAATTCATCAATCGAATTTACTAGAGTAGGCTGGAACTGGACAACCAACACATTTTCACATGTTCTACAGATGTTAAATGGAGGTTACAGAAATAATTCTGAGTTCAGTTAGTTGGAAAGTGTTTTGTATTTTTTTGTGTTCTTTGAAATAATGGCTAACTTGGTTAAACCATCATTTGGTTGATTAACTTGAGCTAGAAAAACATTGGTTCCAGTTTAGCCTTGATATATTCCACTTGGCAACGTTTTAATTTCCATTTATTGTATGGCAATGAAATATAAAATGATTTTTTTTATCATATATATATATATATATATATATATATATATATATATAATATATATATATATGGTAGAGGATAGGCCTACACTGGGACATCATATTGCAAGTAGCGCCAAGTATAGGACCTCGGGAGCTGCAGGTAATATTTCTAACTAATAGATCCTGATCAGAACCACCAGAGACACTGCATAGGCTGCACGCCTTCTGCACTATTAAAAAGGATTACACCTGTTTGTTTTTATAATCGTTTTCAGAATGTAATCAAAGTTCATGAACGTGTATTATGGTAAAAAACAAAAAAATCACAAATTCTGTTATACCTGACGTAAACTAACGGGACAAAATAAAGATATCCCTTGGTTAATGTTTTGAAATGTGTGGAACATACAATAAGAAGACCCTCTCCCTCAACACGTCCATCCTCAGGACCAACGTGTGTCATTGTGACATTAAGACCAATAAAAAAAATTGAATTGATTTACTATATTGCAATAATCAACTATGACTTTATGCAGTGTCAAGAGCGAACAAAAGTTAAATGATCCAAGACAATCGGGGCTAAACTCAATGATAAAGGGAGCCGTTGAAACATGCATTAACGTTGAAACGTGAGGTAATTAATTGTATTCTTTCTAATAATTCAGATTTTGCATATGCTCTGCAACCTGCTTAAAAGACTCCCCAGTGAATCACGGCTCTACACAATGATCATGTTGTAGATTAAAAACGGATGTTGCACCGTTTCATTTTGATTTGTTGAACAACCCAATGTCTTGCAGCACCATAAGAAGCTCTGTTTGATTTGGGTAGATTGGGTTGTTGAAATTTACAATTACAATAAAATAAAAGTACTGCAGATACTCTGCGTTGCTCTCTTTGAATTGATGGGCCACGTTCAAGGGAGTTCGTCTATTGAACCTGATGGAATCCGATATAAGCACTCACACACATGCACTTGATGCGCACACACAAAGCACATGTACACACACACGCACGCACGCACGCACGCACGCACGCACGCACGCACGCACGCACGCACGCACGCACCCACGCACGCACACACACACCAACACACACACACACACACACACACACACACACACACACACACACACACACACACACACACACACACACACACACACACACACACACACACACACACACACACACACAAAGAGAAACACACTGCATGCAATGCAATCATAAAGCGCCGTCTTCTCAGTGCACTTACCCACTCAGAAATCGAATTACATTCATGTTCTTCCATTATCCTGAAAAAGAGCATAATAGGCTTTGCAAATGCCTGAAAGAAAAACTTGAATGAATGAATGTGCGGTTAATTTCAATGGCCATAATTGATAGACCGATGCATTTTATGCTCTTCATCTCCATTGTTTGTGTCCAAACTAGAGTCGTTTATACTGCATTCACAAAAACAAAATACAAAAAATTGCTCTAACAGAAATCATGGAATAGAACAGGAGTTGAAGTCTGCTTCGAAACATGATCGAACTAGACTAATGACGGACTACAGTGTGTGTAGATGTCTCAACAGGAAAGTTGTGAGTTCTGCGGTGTTCAACAGCTTAAGAGAATTATATTGCCAAGAGTAATATTGCCAATGCTGGCCAGCTTTGTGCAGCAGTAAAGAACAGAGCAGAGGGATGTGAGAACATAATGCATAGAGAGATGTTTTCTCCGTCTAAACAGACAACAGCCATTATACAAGAGAAGTAGACGAGCGTTGTCCAAACCACCTCCGAAGGTATAGTGTATGCCACATTCTATCTAGAGTGACTGACCATAGGTTTTATTCTAGAGAAAACCTTGTGTGGAAGCTTTGTAAATCACCTACTTGCCTCATACATCACTGGGTGTCATCATATATACACTGGAAAAAGCCTTCTGTTGAACCAATTAAAAAAAACAAGGGTAATGGTTCACATCTATATTACATAACTTGAGCCAATGACAAATATATAGCTTGCCTTAAACAATATTTCCTATGTTCATAAAAACAAAATAATACAACTTGGCACCAAGTATAATTCTATTCTTTGAATGAAGTTAATACATTTAAATCGTATGTTAAATCCTAAACAAAAAAATATTGATTCACTCCAACAATTGTTTCTCATTTAAGAAATATCTATCAGAAATAATTTGTTTTATCCAATCAAAAAGATTACAATTTAATCAAACAATTGTTTCTCATTTAAACATGAACATTTTTAAACATAACATATTTTTGTATACATCATCATCATCATTTGTTCCCGTCCCCAATGGCCTTGGGGCGCTTCTGTCTGGATTCGACATCACATCGCGACATCAGTCAGGGTTAGGTGCTTTGTCAAAGGCACCTCGATACTCTGCTTGGTGAAGCCGGGGATCGAACCAACAACCTTCAGGTTACCAGCCAACCCGCTCGACCACCTGAGCTACTGCCGCCACACAATATACAATATATATTAACAATCTAAATGGCAGAGTTAGACCTACTCCAGACCTCCCTCCAGACACAGACAGACTGTCCTAGCTCACAGAACCAGTGAGTCATCGTCACTCTGGTCAAGGCTAGTGCTTTCACCTCCAAAAGTCGCCAAAAGTCACCAATAGCAGCTGAAAAATAAGCTAGATTTGTCGCTTGTCGCTGTTTTGAAAAAAAGTCGCCAAAGGGGTCTGAAAAGTAGCTAAATATAGCGACAAAATCGCTAAGTTGGTAACACTGCGGTTTGGTCCAGTAGTCGTAAGCGTCTTTGTATTTAATGCGCATGCGCAGGCTTGTACGTAACCTTGAAATTGTACATTTGTCTGAACAAATATTTCTAAATTGAGCTCCTAATCAAATATAACAGTGTTTTAGGAAGAAAACAAAAAAAAATTATTTGGATTGAATGACAAAATTATTAATCAGTTGAATACACAACCTTAAAATTTTACATTTGTCAAAATGGATATTTCTTAATTGAGCTCCTAATTAAAAATATCTATATTTCACAGTATTTTGAAATAAAAAAAAGTTATTTTAAAAATAAAACAAAAAATGTTTATTTGAATTGAATTACAAAATAATAATCAGATGAAGTACGGCTTAAAACCCTTTTTCCAGTGTAGAACAAGTTCTATGCAAATTTCTCTGAAATTAAATTGTTTCGCTCTGCACCTACTCCAACTTATTATAAAGCCTGTCCGTGGTTTACTGTTGGATCACAACACTGTCAGACCTTCATCAGAGAATTCAAATGGTCCAGAGGCACATATGGCAAAGATTAATCTACAATCTATATTCAACCCATGTTGGATTTAGATTTCTCTCGTGTAAATAGGCCTAATGTTTAGTGATGGAATAAATGAGTATAGAACGCAGGCAGTCAGAAGGGAGGGGATATTACCATTAAAGCCACCCCTATAAACACACATAAAATATCAGTGATCCTATTTATTTAAATTTGAATGATCTCTTCTATAGGTGGAGTACAAAGGAACACTAACAGCATTGTGAACTGCTTCCCTATACAGTATCCCTACCTCCCTAATCCTGAGCATTAGCTCATCACACCATAGACTCCTTTCTCTCTGATCACATCGGGATCCCTGTAAGGATTGGTCTGGATTTCTTTCTTTTTATTCGCAGTTTACTCAATGAATATGCATTTCAAAAACAGAAAAAATAAATAATTGAATTAAAAGTAACTATATTGTTACACTGTCGTCGTCTTAATTATGACAACAGACTGAAATGTCATGCTGAAAAAAAGCCTAGTAAAGCAATGTTGCTTAGTGCTACACCACATTATGGAGGGGGTCTTTGGGCTTCCAAACAAAGCACACAGTGAGCCTTTATAGGGTTGCTCTGTCCGCTGTGTACGATGTCCAACATTAAAGAGAGACCACACAAGAACACCACACCCATTTCAACCCCCAATCTAAAAAAACATGAATGATTGAATCCCACCTCAACCTTTGTCTAATTCTTTAGCTCGTCCCAGATGTTGTGAGAAAGAATGTTTTCGATTATTGACCAATATGACATAGCAAATTGTCCTTGTTTCAGCACTTGTTGATCAAGTAGGATTTGTAAGTCTGAGTGATGTGCCGTTTTTTTTTTGGGTGTCTTCAAAACTTGTAATTGACTTATATTAATTTACCTTCTGAGTTAGTGTCAATCGCAAGCAAGATACAATATGTAAATAATAACATGTGTGGCCTGTTCACTAATGATTCATGCTCTATCCTGTTCCTGTCATGTACCATTGCACACATGGTTTCATAATAATTTTCTGTTCATTTACTGGCACACGTCTGGCCCACCATCAAAACATCATGGTGATATTAGTCGGTAACTCATAAGAACTTCAGCCAATAGAACCTAGTTTCCCTGTCTGTCCGTTTTTAGTTCTTCCAGTGTCCTCTCTCCCCGAGGATTGGTTTGCAGGATGACTACTGGTGTCTCCTACCATTCTCTAAATACATGCCAAAGAAAGAGACCAGTTCAATGTGAAATAGAGAGCAACGCGCAAACACATATAATCCCAGAATACAATCGTCCACCTGGGACTGATTGTTGCAGTGTGTTGGCACATCGTTGGAGTGTCAATCATTGGCTGTCATTTTTATTTTTATTTTTTGCGACAGGTATTTTAATGATTTAAAACTCATTCGACAAGCACACGATGAATGAATGTCCAGAGGAAGATGGACGCCAAAACCATTGCTTCACTTGCCCCCACTTAGGTGCCTTCACTTCACACCAAAACATGAATGACCGTAAATTATATATTATACAACGGGGGACCTAAATCCAGCAATCTGATTGGTTCCCAACTGTTGTATAATGAGCGTATACATAACTGCTATGACGCCCGATCATTTTGTGAAAGTTTGCATATCACTGAGCAAGGCGATGTGAGCAAGTGATGGAGAGACTAACGAAAGCTTAGGCACACGGCGAGTGAACTGCTCCATAGGATAAATTGCCGGCGAACCGCTCTATCGGAGCCTTCTCTCGAAGGGACGCTAAAGTGTGTTGCATAGCGACCGTGGATGCATAGCGGCAGCCAGGAGGGACTACTTTTTTGTATTCTTTAATTAAACGGCTATTTTGACTTTCTTGGTTTCTTTTTAAATGTAGTGTGTCTATGACTTTCATTTCGCCATAATAGTAACCGTTGTATAAAAGCAATAGATCACGCCAGGCTGTGGCATGTGCTCATTATACCACTGTGAAGGGGGTCGCCGGCCCTCCGCTGCGCGTCGGGGCCGGACAACGCCCCTTAACAGTGGTATAATGAGCACATACCACAGCCTGGCGTGATCTATTGCTTAATTGTACAATACATACATATAATATATATTGTATGAATATACACCCATATAGTGTGTGTGTATATATATATATATATATATTAGAGCTGTCAAGCGATTACAATATTTAATCGTGATTAATCGCATTAATGTCATAGTTAACTCTAATTAATCGCGATTAATCGCAAATTATTTTTCTATGCTAAATATCCCTTGATTTTTTTGTCCCGTAATTCTTCTCATTTTAATTCTCTTATCAACATGGTGAAGTGCATCGGCTTGCCTTGTGCAAATTATTTTTTATTGATAACAACATTGGCATATACACTGATCAAAACAGGACGATACAAAAAAAGAGCCTATAGTGCAATTAAACGACTGCTTTGAACAAATGTCATTTGAACATAGCAGTCAGGCTACTGCTTCTTTGTTTTGAGCCAAAAAAAAAAAGAATTTGTTTTTTGTTTTTTTTAATATAAAATAATTGCGTTAATCGCGCGATAAAAAATGTAACGCCGTTAAATTTGGTTTGCGTTAACGCCGTTAATAACGCGTTTAACTGACAGCTCTAATATATATATATATATATATATATATATATATATATATATATATATATATATAAATACACAGATATAGAGAAAGAGTCAGAGAAAAAGACAGCAAACAGTTCCAGAGAGAATTTCTATCACGACTCAAGCTAAAATTAAACACATTTACCAACCGTAAGAAAAATTATAATAATGTGTTCCAAAAGGAGTTTCTTGGCTTAACACAGACCTATTGCTAATTTAAAATGACACATAAAAGGAAGCTTCATTCCATCACGACAGTAAAAAATAACAGTTCAAGCGTTTGTGGACTGGTCATAGTCGTCATGAGCAACAAAGCACAATGATTCCAGTCCTCTGATTGTGAAAAGCATCAAACGCTCTCTGCGTGCAAACTTGCAATGATGCCAACCTTTTTCTCTTGTTTGTGTTATTGTTGTTTGTCTATTCTCTCTGCCTCTGTTCTTCCTTGGCAACCTTATAAATAGTATACTTGCTTGTTAGAGGTCCAACTGGCAGAACATGAGAGATTGCACCTGAAGTGAGAGAATGATGCACTGTACAGTGCATCCGGCCTGTCTGTTCACCATCTCTGCCTTTACATTCACTCTTACAATAAAACCATAGCTATAGATTTCAGTCGTTATCTTCTGAAGTTAATTTAATTCTGGGTTAATTTGAGGATACATGCAAATGTGAATTTCGGGCTGCATCGAATTCTGAGTGATACAACACTAAATCCCCAGTTGTGTCTAGATGTGTGTGTGTGTGTGTGTGTGTGTGTGTGTGTGTATGTGTGTGTGTGTGTGTGTGTGTGTGTGTGTGTGTGTGTGTGTGTCTGTGTGTGTGTGTGTCTCTAGGTGTAAAGGAGGGGTGTGGGTGCATGTGCGTCAAGGTGTCGCTGCGAGTGTCTTCATCTCCTTGGATTAATTACCCTACATGCTGAGCAGAGACACTGGGAAACAAAACCTAAAAACCTGTAACATTAAGTTTATTTTTTAGTTAACAAACAGACCGATCCAATTGCAAAATATATTAGTCTCTCTGACACATAGATGGAGGCAGACACACACACACACACCCACACACCAACACACACACACACACACACACACACACACACACACACACACACACACACACACACACACACACACACACACACACACACACAATGCAACCACTTTATTAGCACTCTGAGTTCAGAGGGCTCTGAAGTTTCTGTGTGGGGTATTTCTTGACGCACTGCCACTCCCCCTTATCGGAGGAAGGGATCTACCTCGTTGACGCATTGACACAGGAAACAGCCGATGCTATACCCTCCTCCATATCAGAGCTGCTGTCCAACTATGGCTACAACACTTAACAGGAGAAGGTTTCAGTCTTGATAAACAGGAATAGAAAGGGAGAGAGGGGAAGCGTGTAGTAGAACAGAGGATATGTATGTTTGAAGCTAGAGATGCAGAGGCTAAAACAGACAGAGAATGGAGGTACATATTCACTGTGGATTCACCGAGCAAACATATTCCCCAGACTATTGTTATTGCATTACATTTGTTCTAAATATGAACTCTTTATGTGTGGTTGTCTCTTCGAGTTAACTTCCTGATGAGGGACTTCTTGGCCAGGGTTTATAAAATATTATAATCTCAAGGGACTAACAAATGGTCGAATTTTAATAAAAAAATAAAACTAGGTTTCGAAAGATCAGTTATGCTGGAGGTTACAATGTTTACCCAGGTGTTGATATAATAGCTTCCCCTCCTTCATTTTTTTCATATTTTCAGAAACACACTCATGGCTGTGTATTCTGAATCAGAATACTCATTCAATATTATTTTAATAAATGACTATTATATAGTAATTTTGTATATTATGTATGTATGTACAATGATAATACTTTAGAGGGATGTCAATTCCTAGTTCCATGCGAAAAAAAAGTAATGCTTGGTCGATCGATATAGCTGATTACGACTAAAGCTTATTCAGATTTTTTTTGAAACAGATTTTTTTGAAACATCAGTAATAATAATATAGCACCATGACCTATAACAGAATTTGAGCTCCTGTGATAAATTCCTGTTTAGGTGCCGCAAGCAATAGCTCAAGCAAGGCTGTGATTGGTTGTTCATAAATTATCTGTCGGTAGGGAAAGTGTCCCTTTTTGGATTAAGGCAAAATGTCCACATAAAGAGGTTTGAATGACTAATAAACATAGAAATGTGTTACAGCTTTCCAGTCAAATGTATGACAATGTTCCTCATTGTCTTTACATGATGGTCCTTTTAATGTTTTAAGTGTGATCCCTGTGGAGCCCTATGAATGGCCTTGTCTTTTCTTTGAGCTGCTTCCTACATAAATTTCCCCCTTTGTTCTACATTCCTCATCAAGCAAACACGATCGGGAACAACTGGTCACCGTACCAATGGCATGGATGAAACAATCTGAAAACCTTGTATGAACAATTGAATGTGATGAGTCTCCAGCTAGCTGTTGTCACAGGAAGCGTAGTGACAACAGCAGATGTTTGGACAGTGGTCAGCCCTGCTCCAGGTGGGACATGACTCGTCTGCTGGTGACAGATTTAAATCCAGGGATGCATGAGTTGATAGCGCAGGATGTTCCACCTCATTGTGTGACATCATTTCTGTTTCTCGTTTTGTTCTGCGTGCCATGAGGTCTGCTTTGAGCACAGGTCAGACCCAGCCGCTGTCTGTTTCCTGACAATAACCATCCACCTTCTTCACCCGTAACCAAACAAACTGACACTATTCCGAGGGAGGGTTGGGGAGCCAAAAAATAGGCTCACAAAAGAAAAACAAAATTCACACACAGATATTTTAGTTTGATTATCATGGTTTTTCACTCATTTCAATCATTGTCCTTCTTAAATAGCCACCGCCAAACAGTTGTTGATATAAAGTAAGCACAAACAATCAGTCTTTCCTGTCACGCAGTCAACTCAAGATATCTACTTTTCTTAGTAACATATTTAAATTGTTTGCCTTTTTCATAGTTGATTTTCAGCATGCACGACTTTATGCAATACCTTAAGGTGTATAGCTCTATTGCAGGATAAACAATCCCGCTTCTCTTCAGGTGATACAAAGAGTATTACTTACAGAATGCGAGAGCTAGCATTTGCTCGCAGCCTTTCCAGGGTGGTGATTGAGACCCATGATAAGACTCTGAGTGGCAGCAGCTGGAACCGTTTAACTTCACTCTGTTTTTATTTTCTGAAAATTTAGTAATTTATTTATATTTTATTATGATATATATATATTTATATTCAACAAGGTCTCATAATTTTAACTAAGGGTTTGTTCCTGCGATGCACTCACATATTCACTCACACAACCATGTTGTGTACAGCCCACCCACATTGAAAAGGTTGTTTTTCCTATTGGGAGAATTTATTTTTTGTTCACGTTTTATATCATTGCCATTAACAAACAAGGGTTCTTGCCATTAAAAATCGGTGACCCAATATTCGACGTAGGAGTGTTCTGTTAAAGTACGTGAGTAGAAACAACAGATCCACACCACCAGTGAAAACAGCTAGAATCATTTCAACATGAAGCCTTTTCCACAGGCATGCCTAAAGGCACAAGTATCCTAGACATTTCTAATAATTCATCATGCCTAAATTTGATTTTGGAATTGTTTCTGAATGGCCTTAGTACAAATGTTAATACATAGACCATTAACATTTTTATGAAAAACATGCAAGTGGCTGCCCTCCAAATCAACAGCAGAGCATGGGTTTGGCTGGTTTGAAGGTGTCACAACCCTTCAGCTCAATACTGTCCTCACATGGTTGAGCAGGAAAATACACTTTGGGTGCCACTTCTGTTTATATTTCAAAAGCTCATCTCAAATTATAATTACCCAATAATTATAATATATATATATATATATATATATATATATAAATATATATATATAAATATATATATATATAAAAAAAAAAAAAAATATATATATATATATATATATATATATATATATATATATATATATATATATATATATAATAATTTGAGACACATGATACAAACATCTTTGCTTTGTGGATATAATGTGACCTTTTGTGGCCTAATAAGAAAAAAGCAATGGCTGTCTATGTAGACAAAAGTCCTGGGTCACCATGGAGGTGAAGAACCTAGCTCAATGACCTTTGCCCTTTGAACTTCTTTGGTTTATGCTACCATTGCTGCTTACAATACATTATATTGCAGCAGAACAGTATGGCTTGTGCGAGGATTTGAAAATGAAAGTCTAGTCTATAGAGACATAGAACTTATATACTTTTAAATCTATATAAAGTACTTCTTTCATTATTTAAAGTTACTATATATGTGTATGTATGAATGTAACACACACAGACACAGACACATGGCGGCTAATGGGTTTATCAGTGAGCTCTGAGAGGGGGGATGGACCCTGATGGAGAGATGTCCTTCCCTTACTGCTGTGGATACTGCCTTCTTAAATTCTTCATGAAAATACGTGACTTACAGTACATTTATTTAGATAGTACAGAGACAGGTCATTAATCAGCAGGTAGGGGTTAGACAGTACAGAGACAGGTCATTAAGGAGCAGGTAGGGATTAGACAGTACAGAGACAGGTCATTAAGGAGCAGGTAGGGGTTAGACAGTACAGAGACAGGTCATTAAGGAGCAGGTAGGGGTTAGACAGTATAGAGACAGGACATTAAGGAGCAGGTAGGGGTTAGACGGTATGGAGACAGGTCATTAAGGAGCAGGTAGGGGTTAGACAGTACAGAGACAGGTCATTAAGGAGCAGGTAGGGGTTAGACAGTACAGAGACAGGTCGTTAAGGAGCAGGTAGGGGTTAGACAGTATGGAGACAGGTCATTAAGGAGCAGGTAGGGGTTAGACAGTATGGAGACAGGTCATAGAGAAGCAGGTAGGGGTTAGACAGTACAGAGACATGTCATTAAGGAGCAGGTAGGGGTTAGACAGTATGGGGACAGGTCGTTAAGGAGCAGGTAGTGGTTAGACAGTACAGAGACATGTCATTAAGGAGCAGGTAGTGGCTAGACAGTACAGAGACAGGTCATTAAGGAGCAGGTAGGGGTTAGACAGTATTGAGACAGGTCATTAAGGAGCAGGTAGGGGTTAGACAGTATGGAGACAGGTCATTAAAGAGCAGGTAGGGGTTAGACAGTATGGGGACAGGTCGTTAAGGAGCAGGTAGTGGTTAGACAGTACAGAGACATGTCATTAAGGAGCAGGTAGTGGTTAGACAGTACAGAGACAGGTCATTAAGGAGCAGGTCGGGGTTAGACAGTACAGAGACAGGTCATTAAGGAGCAGGTAGGGGTTAGACAGTACAGAGACAGGTTATTAAGGAGCAGGTAGGGGTTAGACAGTACAGAGACAGGTCATTAAGGAGCAGGTAGGGGTTAGACAGTATGGAGACAGGTCATGAAGGAGCAGGTAGGGGTTAGGCAGTACAGAGACAGGTCATTAAGGAGCAGGTAGGGGTTAGACAGTATTGAGACAGGTCATTAAGGAGCAGGTAGGGGTTAGACAGTATGGAGACAGGTCATTAAGGAGCAGGTAGGGGTTAGACAGTATGGAGACAGGTCATTAAAGAGCAGGTAGGGGTTAGACAGTATGGGGACAGGTCGTGGGTTAGACAGCAGGTCGGGGTTAGACAGTACAGAGACAGGTCATTAAGGAGCAGGTAGGGGTTAGACAGTACAGAGACAGGTTATTAAGGAGCAGGTAGGGGTTAGACAGTACAGAGACAGGTCATTAAGGAGCAGGTAGGGGTTAGACAGTATGGAGACAGGTCATGAAGGAGCAGGTAGGGGTTAGGCAGTACAGAGACAGGTCATTAAGGAGCAGGTAGGGGTTAGACAGTATTGAGACAGGTCATTAAGGAGCAGGTAGGGGTTAGACAGTATGGAGACAGGTCATTAAAGAGCAATCCCCCCCCAGTTAACCATGAGGAGAGTCCAGGCATCCAGTCGCAGTCACCGCAACACACGTCTTCACATCGCATCTGTATGGTTTTCACGGTAGTGATGGTATATTTGAATAGGTCATATCAACAATTCTCCATATCCATAGGGGAAGGGGGTGCTTGCACACAGTAGGGGTACACCAGACATAAATAGGGAGCTTGCAATGAGCATTTAAATCAACAGAAATAGTCGATACACACTCAGTAGGAGAAATGACCTCCCACACATGATGATTTAATGAATTGTTTCAAATAACCCTGCCTCGTTAAATTCTGATTCTGATTGGTTAAACTGTCTTATTCGCTGGCAGTACAGAGACAGGTCATTAAGGAGCAGGTAGGGGTTAGACAGTATTGAGACAGGTCATTAAGGAGCAGGTAGGGGTTAGACAGTATGGAGACAGGTCATTAAGGAGCAGGTAGGGGTTAGACAGTATGGAGACAGGTCATTAAAGAGCAGGTAGGGGTTAGACAGTATGGGGACAGGTCGTTAAGGAGCAGGTAGTGGTTAGACAGTACAGAGACATGTCATTAAGGAGCAGGTAGTGGTTAGACAGTACAGAGACAGGTCATTAAGGAGCAGGTCGGGGTTAGACAGTACAGAGACAGGTCATTAAGGAGCAGGTAGGGGTTAGACAGTACAGAGACAGGTTATTAAGGAGCAGGTAGGGGTTAGACAGTACAGAGACAGGTCATTAAGGAGCAGGTAGGGGTTAGACAGTATGGAGACAGGTCATGAAGGAGCAGGTAGGGGTTAGGCAGTACAGAGACAGGTCATTAAGGAGCAGGTAGGGGTTAGACAGTATTGAGACAGGTCATTAAGGAGCAGGTAGGGGTTAGACAGTATGGAGACAGGTCATTAAAGAGCAATCCCCCCCCAGTTAACCATGAGGAGAGTCCAGGCATCCAGTCGCAGTCACCGCAACACACGTCTTCACATCGCATCTGTATGGTTTTCACGGTAGTGATGGTATATTTGAATAGGTCATATCAACAATTCTCCATATCCATAGGGGAAGGGGGTGCTTGCACACAGTAGGGGTACACCAGACATAAATAGGGAGCTTGCAATGAGCATTTAAATCAACAGAAATAGTCGATACACACTCAGTAGGAGAAATGACCTCCCACACATGATGATTTAATGAATTGTTTCAAATAACCCTGCCTCGTTAAATTCTGATTCTGATTGGTTAAACTGTCTTATTCGCTGGCTAGATCCATGAAAAATGATGTGAGTAAAATTCTTGTTGCTTTTTCGCAAGAGGCCAATCGTGTTGTAAGTGACCATTCAGCTCTGTGATTTATACTTATTTCATTGAAAAAAAATCGCAACGAATAATCCGGTGTAAAAGGTCTTTCACTTTTGGTTCAGTTGTGGCCATTATGTATGCGGTAAACGAGTGCGTTAATCTTGTACATCTCTCCCTTCGCAAAACGATGCAATGAGGCGGCTAATCAGAACATTGTATATTAGCATAACTCCACACCTTTTGAAAAGCCAGTTTTTTTTAATGGAGAAAACGAGACAGAACAGAGGGCTGGAACTTTACACATAGGTACCTGCTTTTGACCCCCTGGGTCGAAGGCAAAATTGACAACATGATGTTATGTCTCAACTGGGTGGTCTTAAAGGGGGGGAGCAATTCTCTAAAAGCATGAAATATTTGGGTACACTTTATATTACTGTCCTGTTACGTTTATTTTACAATGAAGTCCTGTTTAATAAGCAATAGAACAACATGTAATTCATATGACGTAACCTTCTGGAACAGCATGTACACACGCAGTGTGGTTAGGGGTTAAGGTTAGGAATGGACATAAGAGTTCAAGGCTAGAGTTCAGCGTTACCAACTTCTTTCCCCTTTTCACCCTTCCCACTCCAGGGAGCCAGCGTTCTAACCAAGGGCGTAACCATGGTTTAGACATTGGGGGGGGTCCAATTTTTTATTATTATTTGTTAAGTGCATTGCCTACAATTCTATATTTATATATGAAAATGTTGACATTTAGAACATAGTTTCGAGGACTACATTGACCATTTGAATTCACATCTAAAGGAATAGTGTAATAATGTAATGTCTGCCCCCCCCCCCCCCCCCCACACACACACACACACATACACACACACTTTGTTTTGGTTAGCTGCTTACTGACCTTAAACAAACCTACCAATTACAATTATGCTCTTCCAGTAGTACTGTAGCAAAAAGGATAGCTTCCAATGGAAAAATACCACATACCCATGACCACATGTCATTATGTTATCAGAAGAACAGTGGCTGACCTTCGTGATCATTTTGGTCTATATATTCTGCTTGTATTAGAAGTAGGCTACTTTTATGTATTGCTGACATGTAGGCCCAGGTTATAAACAATGTTGTAAGGCTGTCTAGTCTCATATTCAAAATTCTCACCTTATCACCTGCATGTCCAGAGCATGTCCCTGTCTGGCCACTGCTTTCAGCATGCCTGTCAAGTTACTTACTGTCTGAAAAAAACTGCGTATGCTTGGCTGTTGGTCCAGTTTCTTCTGCTTTTTAGGTAACCTCAAATCCTCCATTACTCAACTTTACTTTCTTGGCTCTCACTGAAGAAAGAGAGTGGGGTAACCATGACAACGCAGAAAGTCGCGAGGTGGTTTCAAACTAAATCGAACAAGTGTACAATTAGGAGGGGGGATTCACACACTCAACAAACGGAAATAAATTGAAAATAAATAAGATATAACCAGTGATGTTGATAGGTTTTCAATGTAGTGAGTCCCCGGGACCCACAGGTGGCGAGTTGGGTGGGTCCCTGAGAAATTCAATGGGTCCCGACTCCCCAGTTTAAAAAATGTGTTTCTTTTTTATTATTATTCTATTTTCTTAAATTAAATTAATAGTGTTAAACTCCTTGATGGTGGTATGATATGGTTAGAGCTGGAGTACTCAACCGTTCATGTTTAACACTAGAAACGCCGGGCCATTTTTACTTACTCCTAGCGCCGCAAGAGGGGTCAAATTACCCCTAAGTCATTTTAATGAGAGGCTGTGCATTTGCACATAATGATCACTAGGTGGCGCCAATGAGCTATTACCGCGCGAGCGCCACATTTGTGTGTATGTGTGTGTGTCACAAGCCTAGTCCTCACGATTTTGTCATAAATGTACATATATTCAATCAGAAGGATTGCAAAAAAATCCTGTTTGATTTGCTCATTCGACACGAATGAGCACAGCATCGAGCAGTGGAAACGTGGGTTTATTTACCATGAAGTTCGTATTTTTAATTGTTGAAATGAAATCAGCGGTGACGAGCTAGTTGTTTTGGTAGCGGCTAAATTAGCATGTCGCGATACAGGGGATCACGTCTGCGCCGAGTAGATGCGCAGAGGGTTGAAACAGCGCTTGTCCGATCTGCTCACAAGAAGGTTTCTTTGGCCAGTTACTGTGATTAAACACGAGTTGTTTAATGTTCACAATGTATCGTTTTTCATGGGGAAAATGAGATGCGTCCCCGGGACGCATGGATAGTGAGTTTAGTGCGTCCTTTCAGATTTTAATGCGTCAGGGACGCAGGACGCGTACCTAGCAACATCACTGCATAACAAGAGACCGATCCATTGACAGGGTTCATAAAAAGAGAACATATATTTTACATTTTATCCTGCTGTATATTGGGGGGGACAGGTTAGTATTTTCTCAACATTGGGGGGGACACGACCCCCCCAAAGAATGCGTGGTTACGCCCTTGGTTCTAACTTTATTGTATAGAAGACTGTCTTCAACTAAAAGAGCAGCAGAAGACTCCTGAGCCTTTTCTTTCAACTTACACTGGAGCAATATAGCCCAGACGTCTTTAGGCCAGTTTAAAGCAACTGCAACTCGCTGAAGTGCACTAAAGTAACACGACATATCTCTGAATTGATGAACTAATGCAATGTTTGTTCCCACCTCAAATGTTGTGCCGGAGGAAGATAAGGCTGGAGATGGAGTTCAGTAGGAGTTTCAACTGGGGGGATAAATACTAGAGCTGTCAGTTAAACGTGTTATTAACGGCGTTAACGCAAACCAATTTTAACGGCGTTAAAGAAATTATCGCGCGATTAACGCAATTGTTTTATTTAAAAAAAATAAAAATAAAATATATATTGTTTTCTTTCTTTGGCTCAAAACATAGAAGCGGTAGCCTGACTGCTATGTTCAAATGACATTTGTTCAAAGCAGTCGTTTAATTGCACTATAGGCTCTTTTTTTGTATCGTCCTGTTTTGATCAGTATATGCCAATGTTGTTATCAATAAAAAATAATTTGTACAAGGCAAGCCGATGCACTTCACCATGTTGATAAGATAATTAAAATGAGAAGATTTATGGGACAAAAAAATCAAGGGATATTTAGCATAGAAAAATAATTTGCGATTAATCGTGAGTTAACTATGACATTAATGCGATTAATCACGATTAAATATTTTAATCGCTTGACAGCTCTAATAAATACATTATGAACATCTACCGACCGCTGGGACTCCTGCTGGAGCATTTTCAGAGTCATTTCTGCCTCCAGCTTCTGGATTTTTTAATGAAAACTCTGCTTTATGCACCTCAGCTTTATCTTGTGCCTTAAGCTGGACACGGGCTAATCACACATTAAGTCTGGTGTACATACTAGAACTCCCTGGAGTTCTAGAGAAAGACACAGGGAACACAGACATTGGCGGCTCAGCTAAACTCTGACCCACCAAACCATTCACCACACTCACTTTCAGATCACTCTTAAGAGAGATTCAGAAAACCCCTTTTCAACAGGCATGTATCAACTCAAAAGTAAGACGACTTGCAAATTGACCAAATTAGACCAAGCCACCTGAGACGTACACTATCTTTTCCATGTTTAACGTTAACTAAACTTCAGATAAAAGAGTTCTAATTTCTTTGCATGCATGTAAAGGAATTCTCAACGATATGGATAATATGCAATTGCAATCAATATGTTCTGCATGAGGTTTTTGAGATCTTTTACATAAACCCTGCATTTTTATTCTTGCAAATCTTCTATCTCTGTCTCTCTTTCTTTCTCTGTCTCTAGAATCAATAATCTAGCCTTTCTGTGAGTGCCTTCAACACTGTCAGACAGATGGACAGGTGTCTGATTGATAACACCTTCTGGAAGGGGGCCGATGTGCTGATCAAACATCACATTGTTATTCTGATATGCATCTGTACCAGAATGCGCTGTGGACAAGGAATGTCTGTGTGGGAGTGTTTGTTTTAGTTGTTTTTGTAAGCATCCCTCACATTTTTAGGGTGAGGGATGGTTGTATGAAGCTTTGCAGAATCCATTGTTTTCATTTTTTTTTATATATATAATTTAATGGGGTTGACCAGCCTTGTTCTGGAGGAAAAAGCTAATTTTAAGGGGGCTTAAAAGCATTCAAAGCTTAAAGAAGCAATGTACAATCGTCAATATTGTGTCACTCAACTTCTAACTGACAGCACTGCAAGGAAAGAGTTGCTAAAGAATATTTTATTTTAAAATATTCTTTCAATTGACAGAAGTCTGCGAAGAAACAAAGTTGAACTCCTACCCTGCTATGCTAATTGCTTTCTTAGCCCGCAGAATACCCAATATTTGTTCTGGATGAGATTTCACAAAGGGGAAAGGCATGCCCTTCGTGCCCACCATGCAACATTTAAGGATCGGATCGAAGTATTGAAAACAAGGATGCATGATAATGTTAAATTGAATGACGTTTGGAAAGAAGGCATGAATTATATATGCTGTAAATATACTGTGTGTAGTTTGTGTACTGTATATTAAATGCCTTCCACAAAAAACTTAATGGAGCGTTTGACATTGTCAGAAGAGATAATTAGCATTGATGGCCTCTATGTTTCAAAGAACCGGACAAATATAAACTTTTTTCAAGGTATCTTATCTGCTCCATTTTGCTCTGCTCTGCAAATTGCATTGAAGCCATTCACACAATCCAAATACCAGTAAAGTGTCCCATTTAACGGCCTTCCAAAAGGGAACATCAAAGGCTGAAATTTCAGTGTGTTGGAGTGATTGCTTCAATCCCAGGAGATTCTCAAAACCAATGGCAATAAACTCCTAATCTAGCAATCTGTCTTTTTAACCATTCTTGGTGTTATTTTTGTGTAATCAAATCAAAATTATAGAAAAATCCCCTAAATTAACTTCCGTAACTTATGGAATCATGATGCAGTTTATGTTTTTAACAAGATATGTATCACACAAAAGTGTGAGAAGATCTCATGATTTTCAAATTTTCAAAAAATACCAGACCTAGTGTCACATTATCAAATACTAGACGTATCAGATTAATACAACATAATGTTGCTTGTTTGGATAAAGTATACACACAGGCATTAGGCAGAGGGGCATAGCTGACAGCATGTGTGCTACAGACATTATCAAGATATTTTTAACGTTAAGTATTGTTTTCATACGTAACGCTTCACAAAGGTTAACACTATGAAATAAGATGTTTCTATTTGTATTGGTGCTGAACTTGAACATCTTTTTCCTTCATGATGCATCATCTTTTTTTTGGATCACTTTTTAAACCACTAATTTCAACCATTTTACTGCAGTGACTTTGGACCTAAGAGACATTTTAGTGCCGATTCAACTCAACCCACTCTACTACCTGCACTACTGGTGCACAGCCCCGCACACCAGGCCACCACACAGTGCAGCAGCAGACTCCTGTAGACAGAGACTGGACGGAGCGGGAGAATGTGCACGGCATGTGTCAAAGGCAATTATGTGACCTGTAAACTGGCTAATAAATACACAGAGACATTCGTGAAAGCACACACACACACACGCACACACACTGACACACACATTCGGATGCATACAGACTCACACATATATACGCAGATTCACACAAACACATGCAGATGTATTCACAAACAGACACACACATTCAGATGCATCGCACAGACACAGAAAATGTGTTAGATCTGCAGCATTGTCTTCCAGGACTGCAATCATTGCTGCTCTTTTCAATGGCTTTGGCTAATAACACCAGCTTCCAGAGGGTTTTAGAGGGAGGCCATCAGTCACACCTGTTATTACCACCAATAGCTCCATCACAATTCAAAATATATAATTTAACCTCTTAAGGTTTTTAAAAAATTAGACTGCATCAGAGGTTTTCAAATTGTTCCGAACAACATCAACAAAACATTTACATAGGAATTGATAGTAGCAAGTATGACGCATTGTTTATAATTTAAAATACCTTTTTTATAAAAAATCATTGAAAATGTTCATTTATGCCGATCAGTTTTTAGACATATGGTTATTATACTATGAAGATTCTTTCTCGACAACACCTCTTCCGATCGCCTTCACACTTGACGGGTGTATTAATGAGGTCCCAAGGAAGGGCACTGAGGAGTGGGCATTTGGTTGGTTGCAGGGTTCTCTCCGAATGGCACTAGGGCAAGCAGCACAAACTTTGTTCTGTATTAAGAGGGGACCCTATAAACTGTTAAAGCTAAATCTCGCCCTCTGAAGGAAGTGCAGAGATCTTTGGATTGCCGCATCTCCAAAACACTGCCAGAGGCACAACCCGGTATCACACGATTTTGTGCTCATGCTCATGAAAATGTATCCATAGAATCATGTCCCAGAGCAAGTCCCTTAAACCCAGCCTCACACCAGAATGTAGTATAACTATGTTGATCCTCAGCATGTCAAATGCTCCATTGAAACGCATTGGAAACACAAAACGTTGCTAGAAATGAAGAAGAAGTCAATCTTCGTTGGCAAGAGATAGAAACTTGGCATTAGGCCTTTACCAGGGTGCATCTTGGGATTGCTCTGGGAAAATTGTGGGTCTCTGGAAAAAAGCCGGACCCTTACCCTAACCCTAACCATAACCCGAAACCACGGACAGGTTTTTCAAGTCTGGGGTTCAAAGGTCAAAAGGAGCTGAAACCATGACCCTTATGAGTTAAAGTTAATGGGCATTTCGCTCATAACTTTTTGTCACTATGATCTTGCAAGCCAGTCTAGCAGGTCTATAGCTTACTTGTTACTGTCCTTGACACAGAAGACACCTACTCACTGCATCACTTCCTTGAGAGCGTCGGCCTCCTAATTGATCATTGTAGTATTTTAAATGCCCTCTCTCATATAAATAACACCACCACCACTGGGGCGTGGCAACAATAAAGTGTGTTGCCAAACTCAACATTGTCGTAGCAACGAGTGAGCTGTGGTTTGGAGCAGAGCTATTCTTTGAGCAAATGACTGAAGTGCACTATTAAGATAATAAATCCTCATCTACTTTGTGTAAATTACACTTTACACTGAACTCATGAACTTGTTTGCAACCTGAACGGTGCATACATGGTGTACATTATTGTTCCTCATCACAGCGTCCCGCTCCTATCACAGGAATTTAGAATCAATTTGTTTGGGGGTTGTTCAGAATATTGTTTTCATATAACATGACATATTATGAAAACAACACTTTTCCTGGGATTTGGGGTGTTATTTTGGGTCTCTGGTGCTCCCACACGCATACAAACTTTGAAATAAGTCTGTACGTGATTTTTTGAGTGAGATATGCATTTCTGAAAGTACTTCCACTTCCCCATCCCCCTCCAATCAGACCATAGCTACGATTTTGTGGACCAGCGGACGAGCGCTGGGCGGAGATGTTCGTGCATTTCAGAAGCAGGGAGATTCCATACAAAAATAGATCCATAGGTCAGTTTGCCATGTGACTGCCTCCCTGGCAGGGAGTCCGGCGGAGCTGCCGTACTCCCGCCGGAGGGAGAACAATCCCTCTCTGTCATGTCATGGATCAATCTGGACATCAGAGAGTCAATGTCACGGCTCCTTTCCCCCAATTAATAATATCATCCGGAGGCGCACACTTTTGTTCGTGATATCATATATTATATTATATAGATACCTTTATATTATATTATATAAAATAAATTATTATTATATAATATAATATTATATTATATTATATAGATATAGAGCTCCGGGAGTTTTGCGTTACCGCTGTATGTTGTTTTGACGTATCCATAACTACGTAGAGGGTGCACTGCAAAGCCCCCTCCCCCTTCTGAAGAAGAAAACAATCTTCAGATTGAAATTCATTGGTTTGAATGTCGTTCCGTGTAGCACGGAAAAAGTTGTACAATCATGCTCTGGGACACGATTCAAGTTCTCGTGAGCATGAGCATGAAATCCCGTGATACCGGGTTGAGCAGCAATACCGGAGCCAAGCACTCCCTGGCACATTTAGAACGGCCTGGGCCTTGTGTCTCTTCCTTTACAAGCGGAAACACAGAGGGATCTCTGAAGGTTTCAGAATAACCAGGGAGAGGAAATTGAACATTTTATCTTTATTATATTGTATTTCAACACTAGTTTCACAGGTGTCCCTCATAACAATACACTGGAAAAAGGGTTTTAAGCCGTACTTCATCTGATTATTATTTTGTAATTCAATTCAAATAAACATTTTTTGTTTTATTTTTAAAATAACTTTTTTTTATTTCAAAATACTGTGAAATATAGATATTTTTAATTAGGAGCTCAATTAAGAAATATCCATTTTGACAAATGTAAAATTTTAAGGTTGTGTATTCAACTGGTTAATAATTTTGTCATTCAATCCAATTTTTTTTTTTTGTTTTCTTCCTAAAACACTGTTATATTTGATTAGGAGCTCAATTTAGAACTATTTTTTCAGACTCAGCTCAGTCCTGGTGGTAAAAAGCAAACTCAGGAACCGGATGTCCTTGCAGACCTTAAACTCCATCCTATACATCCGATATGGATTAAAGCAGAGTGGATTAAAGCTGTCAGGTGATGCTTGCTTGGAGCACCAGCTGCCTGATCATGGTTTGAAGCTTTTTGGAACATCAGCTGCTTATTCATTCATGGTAGCACCTACAGCTGAACCTGCAGTAAAGAGCCTTGACCAGAGTGACGATGACTCACTGGTTCTGTGAGCTAGGACAGTCTGCCTGTGTCTGGAGGGAGGTCTGGAGTAGGCCTAACTCTGCGATTTACATTGTTAATATAAAAACTGTGTGGCGGCAGTAGCTCAGGTGGTAGAGCGGGTTGGCTGGTAACCTGAAGGTTGTTGGTTCGATCCCCTGCTTCATCAAGCGGAGTATCGAGGTGTCTTTGACACTGCTGCTGCTGGAACAGAGACTTCCAACTCTCCAGCAGAAGCGCCCCAAGGCCATGAAGCGTCGCGAGCCGAGCGGGAAAAAATTATGATGATGATGTATACAAAAAGATGTTCATGTTTAAATGAGAAACAATTGTTTGATTAAATTGTAATCTTTTTGATTGGATAAAACAAATTATTTCTGATAGATATTTCTTAAATAAGAAACAATTGTTGGAGTGAATCAATATTTTTTTGTTTAGGATTTAACATACGATTTAAATGTATTAACTTCATTCAAAGAATAGAATTATACTTGGTGCCAAGTTGTATTATTTTGTTTTTATGAACATAGGAAATATTGTTTGAGGCAAGCTATATATTTGTCATTGGCTCAAGTTATGTAATATAGATGTGAACCATTACCCTTGTTTTTTTTAATTGGTTCAACAGAAGGCTTTTTCCAGTGTATGTATGGGTCTACTACTTCAATGTACCTTTAATGTATCTTCACTAGTAGAGTCTACTACCCCTGCCCTAGTACACACACAGAGCAGACCGATAATAACTGCTGATTAGCCCCTGTGTTTATCCTATGTCAAAGCCTCTGTGAAAAGCAAGCATAGCTGTAGGTTGTGTAGATGGTGTGGGGGTTCTCCACATATTTGGGGTGACATTTTGAGTGGGAGTTTGGTTCAAAATGCTTGCTAAGGGTGAAGCGATAAAGTCTGCCCAACTTTTTAAAAAAGTATCACTTCAGCCTATCTGAACCTGCAGGTTATTTTGTGTTCAGCGAAAGAGGATCACTCACTTTGAACTTAATCAACAGAGAAGCAAACCAAAACTAAAGGGCGGAAAATTACAATCAAGAGCCATATTCCAAGAAGGGTTATAAAAGGCTGGGACGGGTTGAACAGGGAAGGCAGTTAATTTCAATTTCAGTCGCTTAAATAGATATATAGATTTCCAACATTTCAATGGATAAATCAGTTTGTCAATTGTTGGGGGCCGATAAAATCAGGCTTGGCTGATCTGATAAAAACAAGGGAAATGATTGCGTAGTTGTGCAAAATGGAGTTAATAAGCCTCAGACCCTCAGTTTCCTTATCCTTCGCCTAAGTAAAATGTCTCTCAAGGAATACCTTATTGATATTATGATGTTATTGCGCAGAATCCAGCAATTGCTTCTTATGCCAAGTTAAAGGTTAATGAGTACTTATACCGTAAATTAGTTTTACATAGAAACCACATTCTATGTTTTATCTTATTGCAAATCTGGTCAATGTGGGCTTTCCATGATAATTGATGGTCTAATATTGTAACCCCCAAGTATCTAAATGAGGACAACTGCTTGATTTTTTTTAACAGATTGACTTTTACATGTACTTGAGTCGCATATGATTCTGATCAGAAGTCAAATCGCACTGTTTTCGTCGTTGTGGAATGACTTGTTGTTGCAGTGAAGGGAAAAGGTTCTGAGGAATTATTGATGCTGGCCACTGGCATGAAGCAGGATTAAAAAGAAATCCACTGTTCATCCCAGGTCTTTTTTTCATGTGTTCAGACAACTGAATCATTTGGGGACGGGGGTGGCTGGGACAGTGGGTCAGATCAGGCTGTGAGTTGTGAAGATAGATAGAGTTGATTTCTAACATCCTGTCCAATTAAGTGACTGTAAGATTTGAGTTGTGATTGATGGAGCCCTGGCTCTGGCTCTGGCTCCAAGCTGCAGTGATAGTTAGGGTGCAGGGTGAAAGGTTTAGGTTACAGCGACATGAGTGCTCCTATTACGGAAGAGAGGAAGTAAAAGCCAAAAAGAGTTACAGGATTGATTGATACACTGATATATTATCAATATATCAATATATCAATCCATCCACTAACTCTTAAGTCTTTTCGACTCTACGAAATATGATTTTTCTTGGTGTTAATATAATATTCACGCAAAACAATCCTATTCGATATGAACGAGTTTTGAAGAGAATCATTTTGGTTCAAGGAACCGGGTTTGTGGCAGCATTTTATGCATTAAAAAATATAATGCATCTCTGACCCAAAGTTAATTAAATACGTCTAAACATATCTATCAGTAAAATGGAACCATATACATATTTTGCATATAAACCTGTATACATAATTTATATCCAAAATGAAGTGTTTTGTTGTCTTTTTCTTCTTCTATTTTTGTAGTGTTTTTTTTTGTTGATTGGAAGATATTTATGTTATATGTAAAATAACATAATTCATTAATTTTTCAATAATACCAGCAGAACCTGATTCAAAATCCATCCTCACACCAGGGGGGCCAGCTCTCACAGTGCTGGAAATACATTTAGTCTGACATTGTTAGTATTCTGTATGGACTCTGCCTGCCCTGCTGTTTTTTTTTTTGGAATTTAATGTTTTTGTTTGCATTGCCATGTGCTTTTGTTTCTGTACTGAACACCGCCCTCACCTGCCTTGTGCCACTCCCTGCCCACACCTGACTCTGTCTGCCACACCTTGGCCCAGTTTCCCGAAATCTTCGTTAGCCTAAGTGGATCGTGAAGTGCGTCATCCGAGCATCGTACATTTTTCACACCGTTTCCCGAAAGCATCGTTGATAACGAACGTCGTGAAAACGCTCTTAGCTAACGAGGACTCCAGGGCCCAGTTTCCCGAAAGCATCGTTAGCCTAATTGGATCGTGAAGTGCGTCGTATGAGCATCGTACATTTTTCACACCGTTTCCCGAAAGCATCGTTGATAACGAACGTCGTGAAAACGCTCTTAGCTCACGAGGACTCCAGGGCCCAGTTTCCCGAAAGCATCGTTAGCCTAATTGGATCGTGAAGTGCGTCGTATGAGCATCGTACATTTTTCACACCGTTTCCCGAAAGCATCGTTGGTAACGAACGTCGTGAAAACGCTCATAGCTAACGAGTGCTCCAGGGTACTCGTAGGACGCTAAGAGCATCGTTAGCCTACTATAGCCTCAGTGGCGTCACCAGTGGACATTCCGTGTATTGGATGTGTTTTATTCAAACACATCCAATACCACGGAATGCCCAGCTGGCGCAATTTCGCAACCAAAAACAGTGGTTACCGCTGATTTATTACTCATACACTACTGTTAGATTTAAACAGCAAAGATAGAGACATTTTAGAAGTGAACAACAAAATAATTTATTGCAGCAATTAAAAAATCCAAAAATACATGCGCAGCTGAAATGTACCAATCAAACACCACGTCACAAGGCATATAATAAAATCAAATGATTCCATTGCTCTTGTGTGGGAGGTCGCTTTAGAGCTGCACTTGCTGTCTCCCTCTGATTTTAATTCAACCATTGTGGTTAAAATGTCCTCATATTGATCAATGACAGAAGACATAGGCTACTGTAGACATGAATCATGCTGAGACCAGTGCCCTATACCACGAAGCTCGCTGAACATACCTAGGCTTTCTTGGGAAAACCTGGCTCGACAGAGCCGCAACTCGCAATCAGAGTTAAATGGTACCACGAAGCTCACTTTAGATTCAATTAGTTGAACCAGGTTTTCGGCTTTAGGTTCAGTGCGCGTTCACGTGAAAGGGGCGTTTTTTGCGTCATTTTTCTCACCTTTACGATAGATCAAGCAGTCTATATGAGTATAAGTGAAAAGATTCTGCATATTGTCTGTAAAATAACTATGCCAAATGCAGAATTGTTCGCCATTAATCCAAATAGAATGATGATGATTTAAAAATGCATAAGCAACGTCCATCCTGCCTTATTCTATCATTTAGGGAATTCACTTTAAATACACCCTATTTAAGAAATGTATCGCATGTTTTCGGCGGCTGAGAGGTAGCGGCTGTAGCGTAGTGGATTAGTATAAGACCCGAACGCCAGCGACCGGGGTTCAAATTCGCCGGTCTATCATCATGCATTTTACCCCCATAGATGTGGTGCCAGCACGGCCTTGAAAATATGGGTTGAAGTTCGAAATAAGCACAAAAATATAATTCCATAAGCTTTAGTGAATAAGTATTCCATATGCATGAGAATTAGGACTTTTTAAGCTTCACATAAATTCGCGTCACTTGGGAGTCGAACCCCCCGCGCAAAAATTCAAGACTGACGCGGTACCTCCACTCTAGCACTCTGTCACTGAGACACAATGCGCAACAGTAATCATTGTCTACATGAGGTCCAAAAGGACGATCAAATAACGAACACCCTCTGATGAGAATCTGTATCTCTCATGAAGAACCCCAATTTCGTTGTTTGCACAATGACAATAAAGTCTGAAATCTGAATATCGTTAGACAATGCCAAGGGATCGGTTCTGTCCCGTAAAACCCTTGTCTCCGGAGAAGTGCGCCGGGGTCCACGGGAACACCCACAAATGGTGACGCCATTGTCAGAGGAGGGGCTAGAAGCTGCGCACGCCGATTTAAGTAGCCGATCTCCGGCTAGACTAAGCCGAAAAACTGCTCCCGACCAGGTTTGGTTGCGAGCATAAGTCACCATGGTGATACAGCGACGCTAAAAGAGATCGACTTTCGTGGTACAACTAACCCAGGCTTGGAGCTCAACATACCTCGCTAACCCTCTAAGCGAGCTTCGTGGTACAGGGCCCAGAGGGTGTCGGAGAATTTCTGCAAGTGTTTTTTGTTGCGATTGTTTGCATTAAGCACTGTAGGCACTTCGGTGATGCTGTGATGGAGTTCACTATTTATTGGACCGTGTCTAGACAGTGTAAAAAGACCTATAGCCTACATCATCCTGCCCAACAATATGGGCAGGATCTAGACCAAGCTCTCCTAATTGGGTCAGCAATAGCCGTGTGTCAATGCCTAGCCTCTGCGTTTGAATGATAATGAATGAATGGAAAGTTGCATTTTTAATGTCTACAAATATTCTAGACTGGATCGGCGTGCCAATCAATGAAACCTTATGTGGAATCAGATAAGGTTGGCTCTCTTTGCTGCGCCAAGCATGTTTCAGAAATCAGCACATTAAGATAAATATAGTTGTCACACAAGCTATTTTTGATTTTTGTAATACGGAATTATTTCAGGGGGGAACATGCAGTGAAAAAATGTACACACAGTGCATTCAGGATTAGGACTGATACATATGTCGGCATAGGCCTAATCAATTGTGTTTTAATATCTTCAGCATTCATAGTATTGCAGTCTATTCTTTTCGTAGACTACTCTGCTGTTGGCCTTGATGGGGAGATATTTTAACCCTTTTCAATCCCATTTTCCTGTGACATTCCTGCGTCTCCCCCTCCTACATAGCCCGTTTCAGCACCGTGTCAGTGGACAGTTACAGTCCAACGAACGTCGTGAGTGAAGTGAACGTGCGTTCATGTTAAGAGGAGTTTCGGGAAACGCTTCAAAGAAATTCACGATGGTTCGCAAGATCCATCGTGAGAATGATCGTACGAGCGAAGATCAATCGTTATCAGGAAACGAGGCCCCTGTCCATTGTTTTCTCTCTGCCAATGACTTGTTTTCCTTTGATATTTAAGTTCAGCCCCCCAATCTTTGTCTGATTGTGCCAGAAAGTTTGGTGAGATACACTGCTCTTCCTCTTCCTGTTTCTGCTCTGCCAGTATACATTGGATTCTCTGCCTCGTGATTTTCTGTTTTCGGATTTTTCCTTTTCTGTTGGAACTTTGCCTGGATCTTTTGTGCGCTACATCTTTGACTCTAAAGTTTGACTTTTGATCTGTCTGCCCTTGAATTCTGAAGAAAATGAATAAATATTTTTTCAATGCATATGGTCTGCACCTGGGTCCTTATCTGAAAGTCTTAGCAGACAGTTAACCTCCACACTATCAGCAGGAGGAATAAAAAGGCCCATCTGGTCACAAAGCATGATGACTGAACGTGTCTACACCGCTCTAGGATCACATACTACAAGGACTTCTTCCCTACTAAGAAGTGGGCAATATTGGCCAACCTCAGCAAGCACCTTTGATGAAGCAGCACAATGAGCTAGAGCGACGAGACGACTTACCGGCCTGAGGTAAGGTTCTGTCCACACTTTGATAACCCCATACTAACCCTGCTGAACCATTGAACCTTAATGGCAGGTGGTTACAAAAAAAGATGTTCATATATTTACCATCTCTCTTTTGTTAACATGCAGAAATCCTTCTCATAATGAACATTATTTATTTTAATGAGTATCTTCGGGACTTCGAATATTAACAGCTGTAGGCCGATAATTGCTTTCCATTATTGGTAAGTGAAAATATATGACTTTGTCACTTTGATGGCCTTTGATATGAGGCAATATCAAGCAAAGAGAATTTGCGTTTTTATCTGTTTTTGCTTAATTATTTTTTTCTGTTACAAGAACTGATAAAGGATGGGCTGATGATGCAAACTAAAGCAATCGCCAAACCCAGTGTCTGGCCAAAGATGGCTACGGTGTGTGCATTATCTCCAAGTGTTAGAAGTGCTGTGACCATTATGCCCAGGAAGCACAAAGACATCTAAGCAGTCCAGCAGCTAGGAACACTTTGATGCCGTGATCATTGAAACAATACACGAAAATGTAAATAGTATAATAGTAGTGATTATCCAAAACTTGGAACTGGTTTTCATGGTTTTCACTGGTTTGACATACCTTGACCTTGGCATACCTCGAAAATCAACATTTTCATTATGAAAAATATAATGCCATGGTTGTTTTATTATTAATAGAATTACAATGAGTAATGTCCTAGATAGACAGTAGGCCAAATCGAGAAAATGAAGACATTTCCTGCTCATTTGCTTTACTGTGTTTCTCCAACACAGCAACTGTATGGTGTATCTGATGACAGCTGTTCAAGCTGGGGTATATGCACTCGAATCGTGGACTTTTCATTTAAGATTTTGAAATGAGTGAAAAAATAAACCTCAACCTCCCCGCAAAAATGTAAAGGTGGTCATTGCCACCTGTAGAACTGATTCACCGATCTGGTGCAGTGAGCTCTTGTGCCACAATTGCCTCCACTCAGATGTAGGTAAATACTTAATAACTTGAATATTCATTTATGTAAAGTGATTTGAATTGATATTCTAATGTTATTTTAATGATTTAATTGTCTTATATTCTTATTGTATTGAGCTGGATATTGAACACATTTGGAATCCTACAGTCACTTAATTGGACAGAATGGATTGTTATATTTTCAAGAATCCCTGCAATATATATATAAATAAGTCCTGTGACTTAAGAATGATGTACGGGATTCAATAGCTGAAACAAGGTGATGACAGCGGTGTCACAGAGATGAAAGCAAATATGGAGAATTTGATGCAGCAAGCAAGGTCCAAGTGGCAGCAACCTGACAGCAGTGATGTGCAAATCACTGTGTTCCTCTGCAACTACTGAACAGTTTGTTATCCGTGTGACTGAATGAGAGCAATTGCAGTTTTCAGTCTCACGATGCAAATGCCTTTAAGAACCTCAAGCCTTTCATAATTACTAAAAGCGGCAAGGCTTTTATTATAGTACGGGTTAATTCAGGGGGGGGATAAAGAGTAGATAAAAGTGACAGGGTTGGTGCCCTAACGTCTCAAAGCAATGTTATCACCCGTCATCTGAAACACTTACATTTTAGCTGCTATGGGAAAAGACGGAGAAAAAATAAATTAGAGATACAAAAAGATCCCCAGGCAAAAACGTTGAAGGACATCTCTGTAAATGCAGTGGCAGCAACAACACAAGGAAGCCTCTATGTTGAAACCGTCGAGGAAAGCTGGATGGATGAATAACAACAATGTGGGAGGGGGCCTGTTTCTTTGTGATGCTACAGTATTAATGTTAGACCTGACTGCAGCAGAGACACCCACACAGACTGAACTGATCAGCGGAGACTGAAAGGTCAGTCCAATGAGCATAGCCAAGTAGGAAGACTCTGTCGCCAGCCAATGGGAACATACAGTGGTCCTGCAGAAAGTTAAATGGGTTTGTTGTTCGAATACACTCATGGCAATATAGGCTTGGGAGTAAACTCGTACTAATCTTTTTACTCGATTTACTGAAAAGATAAACACTATAGGGGGGTCAAGAAGTCTTTCTTGGAAGTAAAAAACCAAAGGTCAGTCAGACAGGTATTAAACATACTATAGTATGCGATGTATGCAAAATAACCAGCATTAAGTAAAATATTCTCTATAAGGATTCTTGTTGCTGTTCTTGGGTCTTGAAGAATGAATTCAGCATTTGAGTGTCAAACACTGTTACAAATATTGTACCTGTCAAACTTTTTGGGGGACAAACACTGCCTCACCTGCTGTCATCTCAAAAACAGTATCATACTGTCAGGAAACAAATAAAAGGGACAAGAGACAAGACGGGGATAGCGGGTCAAGGGAGGGGAGGCTTTTCTGTTTATTTACCTTGGTCATTTAATCAAAGTATTTTCTGAAGAAATGGATCAGAAGAAGAAAACCAACGACATGACCTTTATTTCTTTATTCTGATCTTGTGAACATCTATCAATTTCCTCTTCGCAGCTGCTAACCGTTCGAACCAGGCAGCCTGTTGAATAAAGCCTAATCACGCAATATTGGGGTGAAATTAATTAGTATTGACGTGAAGGTTTCAGTGTGCCAGCGCACATACAAGTCGTTGTTGTGGTTGTTATTCCCGATCCTTGGGCTTCTCTGACAAGCCATGCATCACGTCACTCTGAGAGTGGAAGTGTCTCAGACAGGAGGCTTCAGCTGTCGGACACTCGTCTCACTCTCAGCCCGTCCATAGTATGCCCTCTCCTCACCTGCTGCGGCTGAACAACGACGGATTCCAATTACAATGCACTCCGCCCAGCCTGTCAGACACTGCAGCAGGAATCCATCACATGATCTGAACCATCATATGGGCTGGAGCCCAGCAGGGTGTGTTACAGAACAACAACAGTGTCATGAAAGTGCACCAGCCTTGCTCGCTGCAAGGGAAATGTCATGAAGTTAAATACACAAGCATTCACAAGCCTACACACACACACGCGCGCGCACACACACGCACGCACGCACGCACGCGCGCGCGCGCACACACACACACACACACACACACACACACACACACACACACACACACACACACACACACACACACACACACACACACACACACACACACATGTACGCACACATATATGCACACACAGGTAAAACATATTTTAGCGATTTCCATATCTACCAAAGAAAATGTCAACTAAAAGCTTTTTTGCCACACAAATATTTGACGCATTGAGGTTTTATTGCAACTGTTGGATTGCCATTAAGAAAGACTCAAGATTGTTGGCCCCAATTCCATTCTATATTTTATCATTTAGAAAAAGAAGAATAAAAGGAGAAGAAGAATGTTAATAATGTGTATGTTTATGTTATTAATTGTCACATATGCACATATTATATCACAACCCAGTCGCCAAGAAAAAACGTCAGTGGTGTACGTTTCCATGAACACTGGATACGTAGCATTTCAACGTAAAAAATAGCGTGTTATACCTACAGTATCCACGTGTGCCGCTGTGGAGGCGGGTTTCGGGGTTTGGGTTTCACGGCTTTCGCGGCAAATTGTGGACACGATTGTTTAGGGGGGGGGGGGGGGGGGGGGGGAGACTGTTGTTGACCGGGGAGGGGGGGGGGGGAGACACGTTTTGTTGAGGGGGGGGGGGGGGGGGGGGACACACGATTGTGGGGGGGGGACGACGACGACGACGACGACACGTTAGTTGAAGGGGGGGGGGGGGGGGGGGACACGTTTGTTGAGGGGGGGGGAGACACGTTTGTAGGGGGGGGGCACGCTCGACAACGAGAGTTGGTTTTTATTGAACGCTCGACAACGAGAGTTGGGTTTTATTGAACGAGACTTCAACACGGAACAGCTGCTCGAAACGATGGTCACGTCACTCTCGGTGACGGTGTCGACAATAATGAACACACGAACAATGTTAATAGAACAACACACAACCACATAACATCCCGAACCCATTAACCCCACTTAATCCTAACAACAAAACAAGTTAACAAAAGCCCCATTTGTCAACTGAGAACCCCAATTCCCAGAATCCCCCGCGGCTCCGGAACACGGCGTAGCTTATATTAATCTTTATTATCTGAATGGGAAATGCAATATTTTAGGACAGATACACCATTAAACGCGTTTCTAATGACATTTCTAGCGAGAAATGTACATTTTCCTTACATAATCTTCAGTCAGTGAATGTGTATGATCTTTATTAATCTTTATTATCTGAATGGGAAATGCAATATTTTAGGACCGATTCACCGTTAAACGTGTTTCTAACAACATTTCTAGCGAGAAATATACTTTTTAATTGCATAATCTTCAGTCAGTGATTGTGTCTGATCTTTAGTTTTATAGTTATTAGGAGTTGATCGGCTCGCTCGCATGTTTCAACGACGTCAGGTTGCTTTCGCTAAACTAGCAGCTCACGTGCTTCCTGCGTTTGTGTTATTAAACTGTTACTTTATGTAACTTTTAATGATATCATCTTGTTAGAAACACGTATATCTGAGAGCCAACCCAGTCGCCAAAATCATACCTACGTTGACAGTGTACGTTTCGTGAACACTGGATTACGTCGCATTTCAACATAAAATAGCGTGTTATACACACACACACACGCACGCACATGCACAGACACACACACACAAGCACACACACGCACGCACAGACACACAGACACAGACACACACACACACACACACACACACACACACACACACACACACACACACACGCACACGGTGCATTTCGCTGCTAAAACAACAACAAAAAATATTCCCTCAAATATTATTACTTTCAAAACGTTGGCCAAAATGGCCAATAATATCTTTTTTTTTTGGGATGCTTCTAGGACATTTTGGGTGGATTTTGAACGGTATGTGGGGGGCACGTTTTTTGCAGGACCTGGCAACCCTGTGCTGTTGCCCGAGATCTGGATCCACCCCCAGCTATTGATTTGCTTCCCGATAAAGATTTGTCACAAATTACATGTTATTTAGCATCTACACGTTGAGCTGAGTCCAATGACACCAAGAACGACACTCTAGCTAATGGTAACATGTATTTTACATGGTACACCTAGGTCTAGGACATGATCTCGGTGTAGCAAGAGGCCGAGCTTGATCTCATTGGACTCAGCTTAACGTGTAGATGCTAATTAACATGTAATTTGTCAAAAATCTCCATCGGGAAGCAAATCTATAGCTGGTCATTATTGATAAAGGCCTCCAAAATCGACAGCTAATTACTACCCCGAAACATATTCAAATATGATCATGTGTGGCACTGTTGCAATCGTCTCGAAACGTAGATGTCAAAGGACACCTTGTTTGCTCTGTTGCACCACCGGGAACATATTTTCATACTTCTAATGGATTGATTCATATTTTAAGGTTCTCGGAGTGAGACTTTAAGTGGCTGCAGCAGAAGTGTTGAGACGAAAGATGATATCAAGGGATTTATAGAATATTCCCATTCACATTATGATTCTTCGTCGTAACATCCGACCAAACATCCTTTACATTCACAGAGCGAAGATTATGAAAGTCCAGGCTCAGCAAGTGCTCCATCTCGTTGCACCTGCACCCAGCGGCTCACTTGCAAGATTTTGGCCTGAAGTTCTTCCCAGACCTATACCCTAACAGTCCAATATGCATATCTGAGAATCAGGCCTCTCTTCAATAATGACAAAATGTAATGAGAGAAATACAGATTCACTTTTTGTTATCTCATAAGCGGCGTGGTGCCGGCTCCTTTTGACCTTTTGACCCCAGACTTCAAAGACGTGGCCACAGGCCAGCGGTGTCTACACACATTAAGCCACAAATGTACACCTCCATCCCGCAAAAAATGGGGCCTAGAAACTAACATCTGTCTTATATACATTGACCGTACTGTTGGAGGTCACGCCCCTTTTCCAGCCTTTTCGAGATAGCTAGGGATGCTAAAATGTTGACACACATTTCCCGGGGCCCCGAGAACGACATATGCAAGATTTGTAGTTCTAGCCCATAGAGAAAAAAAGTTTTCCCAAATGGACTGTCATTTGGACAAAGCCCCTTCAGAAGTGTTGCCTGCGAGACCTAATGGTTCAGAATGTGGTGGAAAAAAAGTTTTTGAGATAGGAAGGTCCTACCGCCCTGAAATTTGAATACCATATTCTAGGGCCTAACTGGGACCCCCGCACCGAAACTTGGCCCGGTCGGACCCCGAGGGCAGGAAGGGGGGGCCTGCCCTCGGGGTCTGACCGGGCCAAGTCTCGGGCAGGAAGGGCCCCCCCTTCCTCCCCTCGGGAGGAAGGGGGTAACAAAAAGTTAATGTGAGATAACAAAAAGTTAATGTGTGTTTCTCTTATAACTTTATGTCATTATTAAAGAGAGGCCTGATTCTCAGATATGCATGTTGGATGGCTAGGGTGTTGGTCTGGGAAGAACTTCAGGCCAAAATCTTGCAAGCGAGCCGCTGGGTGCAGGTGCAACGAGATGGAGCACTTGCTGAGCCTGGACTTTCATAATCTTCGCTCTGTGAATGTGAAGGATGTTTGGTCGGATGTTACGACGAAGAATCATAATGTGAATGGGAATATTCTATAAATCTCTTGATATCATCTTTCGTCTCAACACTTCTGCTGCAGCCACTTAAAGTCTCACTCCGAGAACCTTAAAATATGAATCAATCCATTAGAAGTATGAAAATATGTTCCCGGTGGTGCAACAGAGCAAACAAGGTGTCCTTTGACATCTACGTTTCGAGACGATTGCAACAGTGCCACACATGATCATATTTGAATATGTTTCGGGGTAGTAATTAGCTGTCGATTTTGGAGGCCTTTATCAATAATGACCAGCTATAGATTTGCTTCCCGATGGAGATTTTTGACAAATTACATGTTAATTAGCATCTACACGTTAAGCTGAGTCCAATGAGATCAAGCTCGGCCTCTTGCTACACCGAGATCATGTCCTAGACCTAGGTGTACCATGTAAAATACATGTTACCATTAGCTAGAGTGTCGTTCTTGGTGTCATTGGACTCAGTTCAACGTGTAGATGCTAAATAACATGTCATTTGTGACAAATCTTTATCGGGAAGCAAATCAATAGCTGCTCAGTATTGATTAAGGCCTCCAATTTCGACAGCTAATTACTACCATTAAACATGTTCGAATATGCTCATGTGTGATTGATTCAGCTATTCCCCCAGAAGTCTGGGGTCAAAAGGTCAAAAGGAGACAGCACCACGCCGGGGTGGATCCAGATCTCGGGCAACAGCGCAGGGTTGCCAGGTCCTGCAAAAAACGTGCCCCCCACATACCGTTCAAAATCCACCCAAAATGTCCTAGAAGCATCCCAAAAAAAAAAGATATTATTGGCCATTTTGGCCAACGTTTTGAAAGTAATAATATTTGAGGGAATATTTTTTTGTTGTTGTTTTAGCAGCGAAATGCACCGTGTGCGTGTGTGCGTGTGTGTGTGTGTGTGTGTGTGTGTGTGTGTGTGTGTGTGTGTGTGTGTGTGTGTGTGTGTGTGTCTGTGTCTGTGTCTGTGTGTCTGTGCGTGCGTGTGTGTGCTTGTGTGTGCTTGTGTGTGTGTGTCTGTGCATGTGCGTGCGTGTGTGTGTGTGTATAACACGCTATTTTATGTTGAAATGCGACGTAATCCAGTGTTCACGAAACGTACACTGTCAACGTAGGTATGTTTTTGGCGACTGGGTTGGCTCTCAGATATACGTGTTTCTAACAAGATGATATCATTAAAAGTTACATAAAGTAACAGTTTAATAACACAAACGCAGGAAGCACGTGAGCTGCTAGTTTAGCGAAAGCAACCTGACGTCGTTGAAAAATGCGAGCGAGCCGATCAACTCCTAATAACTATAAAACTAAAGATCAGACACAATCACTGACTGAAGATTATGCAATTAAAAAGTATATTTCTCGCTAGAAATGTTATTAGAAACACGTTTAACGGTGAATCGGTCCTAAAATATTGCATTTCCCATTCAGATAATAAAGATTAATAAAGATCATACACATTCACTGACTGAAGATTATGTAAGGAAAATGTACATTTCTCGCTAGAAATGTCATTAGAAACGCGTTTAATGGTGTATCTGTCCTAAAATATTGCATTTCCCATTCAGATAATAAAGATTAATATAAACTACGCCGTGTTCCGGAGCCGCGGGGGATTCTGGGAATTGGGGTTCTCAGTTGACAAATGGGGCTTTTGTTAACTTGTTTTGTTGTTGGGATTAAGTGGGGTTAATGGGTTCGGGATGTTATGTGGTTGTGTGTTGTTCTATTAACATTGTCCGTGTGTTCATTATTGTCGACACCGTCACCGAGAGTGACGTGACCATCGTTTCGCGCAGCTGTTCCGTGTTGAAGTCTCGTTCAATAAAAACCAACTCTCGTTGTCGAGCGTTCAATAAAAACCAACTCTCGTTGTCGAGCGTGCCCCCCCCCCCCTACAAACGTGTCTCCCCCCCCCCCCCCCCCTTCAACTAACGTGTCGTCGTCGTCGTCGTCCCCCACAATCGTGTGTCGTCGTCCCCCCTCAACAAACGTGTCTCCCCCCCCCCCCCCTCCCCGGTCAACAACAGTCTCCCCCCCCCCCCCCCCCCCCCCCCCCCCCCCCCCCCCCCCCCCCCCCCCCCCCCCCCCCCCCCCCCCCCCCCCCCCCCTAAACAATCGTGTCCACAATTTGCCGCGAAAGCCGTGAAACCCAAACCCCGAAACCCGCCTCCACAGCGGCACACGTGGATACTGTAGGTATAACACGCTATTTTTTACGTTGAAATGCTACGTATCCAGTGTTCATGGAAACGTACACCACTGACGTTTTTTCTTGGCGACTGGGTTGCATATCATGCCCATATACTCAAGCTCCCTAAAACACTCATTTGTATTGTTGTAGATTGTTCAATTCATCCATTATGTGATACATGTGATACCTTGGCAGTCTGTATTTTCTTAATCAACCAACCCCAAATGAGAATCTATAAATTAATGCTGTCAGGGGATAATCTGATAGTTGGGACTCACTTTTAGCCTGGTTGAAGAGATCCCAGGGTCAGCATCTTGGCACACAAATGGACCCTTGGCTTCTTCTAATGGACCCTGTGGTGACTTGGAAGCAGTCCAAGTAATTGTGATCTGCTGTGGAAAGGGTTTGTCTTTGCCTTCTCTCTAGTATCTAAAATAGAGATGCTGCTGTGCTCCCTGCCACACCAAGGTCATCGCTAGCTGGGATCATGTTTTAGGGAAACTTTTCAGTGAAATGCCCCCAGCAGTAGGCTAGCAGCCTGCGCTGCAGCTAGTTTCATTTACTTTGGCCTTAGACTTTGATGCCCAGCCAGCCCAGATGCTCTCACTGAAGTAAACAAAACGTCCACATACATTGCTCTATCTGCAGGAACAGTAGAACAGAACGTACGGCGTGAATGTCCTGCTGATGTTGGTGTTATTGCAGTGTGTATCCCAACATAGCTTATGGCAGGGGTGCCCAACCAGTCGATCGCGGTCTACCAGTAGATCGCCGACAGATCCCAAGTCGATCTTCCCCCCCCCCCCCGTCAACAATTGTTCTCTACCCCCCTCCCCCCCCCCCCCCGGCTTGAAGGTAGGTTTGCTGGTAGATCTCGGGAGGTTGGCTACTTGAAAAGTAGATCTTGGGTCAAAAAAGGTTGGGCACCCCTGGCTTATGGGATCAATTGATTTGTTATCCAAGCCCAAGCTTTTCAGAATGGTTTGCATGAACCTCCTGAAAAGGTTGCAAAAAATAGCACTTACAAAATGTTTTTGTTTGTGATATATCGTATATAACAAATTGACAAAGCAGCAGACTCAAGATACTTATATTCAGCCAATAATGTGTTTTTAGGAGAAGTATATGGATGGCTTTTCCTGGAGCAGAAACTTTAATATTTTTCCATTTACAATCATCAGGGGTGATCTCGAGTAGAAAGAGCCGCAAATTGAACTGTCAGAACAAAAATATGACAAGTCATCACTGCAAGAGTAATGTCACTGAATCCTTTGTTTCATGAATGCAATCTGAAAAATATGAAATTATGTTTGCAAACAATTTCTACTGCATGGTGGTAGAATTATGTATATTCATATATGTATATCAAGATGAGCCAGGAGGGTAGGTCAAAGATCAAAGGGAGGCATGCACCAGGCTGCCGTTGTAACTCGGATTGCCATGTTAGTGCAGTGTAAACAATAACCCACTCAAGGAGTAAGCTGTCTACTCTAAAGTAGGTCATCTTTCACAGCATTGGTCATCCTATCTCTGTTGTAGCCACAGCAGAGACTTGCACATTGCACCTGTGATGAGGATGAGGGTGAATGCAGGGCATCCTGATGGTCTAAGCCCTGAACCGCTGTTGGCCTGTTCGCTAATGCTAAATGCTATTTGGCAGAAATGGTGTGCTGACAACAAAGTCATTTTGACAAATTATATTGCTAACATTCTATCTATGTTTTAGTGAAGCCAGGAGAGACGGTTGGGATGGTTTAATCATCCAGTCCGGCAGTGTTGTCCTAAGCCACTTCCAGGAGAAGCACGGGCAGCCGCGAGCCCATTGTTTTGACAAATCCAAAACCAGTGGCAAGATTTGACCCTGAATGTTAGACATGCTGGTGCGGCCACCACTGCAACACACCCTAGTTATCAGCTAAGTTTAATACTAATACACGCTTATAACAATATAAAAGTGCCCTACACTGACCCAACCATAGAGAACAGCACTCAAACTTTCTTCCTTCTTTCCTAATTCTACTTAGTATTTAATAATAATAATAATAATACATTTAATTTAGAGGCGCCTTTCAAGACACCCAAGGTCACCTTACAGAGCATATAGTCATCATAAATCGTTTAAAAAAACGACATTGTGGAAAAAATAAATGAATACATTTTTTTTTCTTAAAAGTCCTTCTATTTAGTATAGAAGGACCGTTCCAATATTACAATGTGATGTAAAATTAGTAAGTATGATGGTGGTTGGCTACTGGTGAGTGAAACGGTGGTGTCTAAGTAAATGTAACACAGCTTTCACCTTTGATGCTCTGTGTCAGAAGATTAAAAGCTCAGATGAAATCAGCCCTTCTCCCAACACACTCTCAGTGCTACGAGCGATTACATCGACCGCATCGGGAGGTATGGGTAAAGTCAAGCAGCACTTCAGTGAATACGCAAATAGATTGAAAGGCTACTACACAATTGTAGTATTTTTCATTTGAAAAAATAATACTTTGAGGGAAAAACGACAATGATAACACATGAGGTTAAACAACATTGGAACAATTTAAATAAAAATCTTTTTTTCAAACCCCCTTGCAATGACTCTTTAGTTGTGGCTTATTCTGACTGCTTTCCACTGCTGGAAGGGCCACTGAAGACCTGCATGGTGCTTTCATTGAATTCTAACATTGTTCAATATGAGAAAATGTATCATTAGATGTCTTAAGCTACTGTCTGTGAACAGCTAACATTTTGAACAACAGAAACAGTATAAAAGGAATCAAGGTAACAAGCAATAAACTCCAAAATTGTTAACCCAATCTATGACATATAGGGACACACCGCTCCAATATCGTTATTAGTGCCTCATCCAACATTTGTTTTTAATCAATTGGATCAGCCCTTAAATCGTACCTATAGTACAATTTAGGTTTGAGTAACAGCAGGGGAAATCCCGTACTTTGCCATACCTACCAACGTGCAATGTACATCACTGCCATAGTTTGTCACACCTAGAGCATGGAAACATAATTTGGGTTGCTGAGTGTGTGTATAAGGCCTAAAAAAATAATTGTTTGGTTCCGGTTTCCGACCGACCCTGTCAATTTATGTGCGACCCAAATCATTTTATGAGCTTTAGCTTTTTTTTTTTTGATGCAAACTATAATTTCGTTTTGGTACAGCACCTCTTCATTCTGCACAAGGATGAGCGAATTTTCTCGTTTTTAAATGAAAACAACCTACCTATCATTCGCTGCCGCTGAAAAAATAAATAAAAAATCAATAAATAAATTCCCTGCCTACCCATGACCTCAACTGACAACCAACAGGAACCAAACTTTTTTTTTTTTGGCCCTATGTGGCTAAAGTGCTTTCTAGGAATTGGAAGTATTTAGGAGCTTAGATATGATCCATTTCACCTTGTCCTACGATCATAACATGGAAATAGTTTTTTTCTTAAAAGCCATATTTTGCTATCTTTTTTTGCCAATTAACATTTAAGGGGGTCACAGCGAGAGGAAAGCTTCTTCTTAAGGGGGGCTCCCCTAAGGTTAAGGGTTGAAAGGAGTGTGTGACTTATCGGTGGGGAATGAATGAAAGACGGATACTTTCTATCAACATTTGAAGGCATCAATCCCGAGGCGATTTAACGCACAGGTTTTTTTTGGGTGTATTATTTTTTTTCAAGACACGCTTGATTTAATGGATAGGTCTCTGTGGCGCAATTGGTTAGCGCGTTCGACTGTTAATCGAAAGCTTGGTGGTTCAAGCACACCCAGGGACGAGCTGATTTTAGTTGACCACCAGGTCAAGCATCAGCCCAAAGCTTTAACCGTCGTTGAGTGAAAAAATCGAATGTGTTTCCAAAAGTAGATTTGATAGAACTGCTCTGTCATTTCCCGTCCAACCATTTACTTCCGTTGACTTGAGTACGGAGTGTCTGGAAGAAGAGCTAGCTGGCTGAAGTGAGTTCCTAGGAATTGGAAGTATTTAGGAGCTCAGATATGTTCCATTTCACCTTGTCTTACGATCATAACATGGACATTTTTTTTTTCTTGAAAGCCATATTTTGCTATCTTTTTTTCCCAACACAACATTTAAGAGGGCACAGGGAGAGGAAAGCTTGTTCTTAAGGGTGTCCCCTTTTCAGATCCCAGGAGATTACATACGCTCAGAGATTAGTTTAATTTTTGAAAGGAGATTATTCAGGGGGGACTCAGAGGGAGGAGGCCCTAGAATTTAAATCACATGTTATTTATCAGTGGGGAATGAAATACGCTGCTTTATATCAGCATTTGAAGACATCAATGTCGAGGCGATTAAACGCAGAGGTTTTTTTTAATTTATTTTTTATATGTTGTCTGTTACTGTCAATTGTAATCCCTGCTAGCTCTGTCGGTAGAGCATGATACTCTAAATCTCTGGGTAGTGGGTTCGAGCCCCACGTTGGGGGATATGTCCTTTTAACCTAGCCCATCTGGTGGAATGTTCTCAGAAAGGAAAAGGAGTCGTACTTGGTTCTGCTCGATCATAGAGCCACACTAAATGTCAGCCGGTCAGCAGATTGCTTTGTCGAGCCACAACATTTTGCATTGATATGGAGTCAGCTAGACAGAATGAAAATAAGCTACAACTACGGTTTGTGGCGGCAAACCATGAAAGTCTTGATAATTTGAAAGGACGAATAAGCAATATAACATGACTTTGAAAGCATGGTTATTCTCCTTAGATGGTCATCTAGCATACCAGGGTAAAATACGATCTCATTGCCAGTGACCGTTTCAATGGTTGAGTGAGATTCATTTGTTGCAAACTTAGCCATAGCTGACAAGCAGACATGTTGTGCTTTCTACAAGACTCATGTGTACATAGTTCTCTGTGGCGTAATTGGTTAGCGCGTTCGACTGTTAAACAAAAGGTTGGTGGTTCAAGCCCACCCAGGGACGAGCTGATATTTTCTGAACACCAGGTCAAGCATCAGCCCATACCATTAACCTTTGTTAAGTGAAAATAATCAACTGTGTTTCCAAGAGGAGATTTGATAGAACTGCTCTGTCATTTTTTCCCGTCCAACCATTTACTTCCGTTGACTTGAGTACGGAGTGTCTGGAAGAAGAGCTAGCTGGCTAAAGTGCTTTCTAGGAATTGGAAGTATTTAGGAGCTTAGATATGATCCATTTCACCTTATGTTACGATCATAACATGGAAATAGTTTTTTTCTTAAAAGCCATATTTTGCTATCTTTTTTTTACCAATTAACATTTAAGGGGGCCACAGGGAGAGGAAAGCTTGTTCTTAAGGGGGGCTCCCCCCTTTTCCCCTTTTCCAGAACCCAGGAGAATTCATACGCTCAGAGATAAGGTTAAAAAGATAAAGATAAAGATAGACTTTATTGTCATTGTACAGTCACCTATACAACGAAATTGGGAGTGCCAACTGAAGGTGCATTACACATACAAAATAAATAAATAAATAAACAAATAAATAAATAAATAAACACGCAATTTAAGTTAAAAATTTAAAAAACAAAAACAAAACAAGACAGAAATAAGAAAAACATTTGGAACAAGACAAGGACAGGTGATGTCAGGATAAATATAAAGGCCGTAAGCATATTGCACTATATAGATAGTGAGGAATCTTTGTTTCAAGTTTTATGGGTGTTAAGTGTCCTGATTGCCCAAGGAAAGAAGCTTTTGTTCAGTCTGTTGGTTCTGCACTTCAGGCTCCTGTACCTCCTACCAGAGGGCAGTAGGCTGAGTAGGTGGTGGCCGGGATGGAGGTGGTCACAGATGATCTTTCTTGATCTTGAGATGCATCGTGAGCTGGCAATGTCATCCAAGGAGGGCAAAGGAGAGCCAATAGTTTTTTCGGCTGACCTTATCACCCTCTGCAGCCTTTTCCTGTCAGCCACTGTACAGCCAGCATACCACACAGTGATGGAGAAGGCCAGCACACTCTCGATGGTGGAGCGGTAAAACGTCACCAGCAGCTTCTCCTCCAGCTTGTTCCTCTTGAGTACCCTCAGGAAGTGGAGTCGTTGTTGGGCCTTCTTCACCACCGCTGATGTGTTTGCTGTCCAGGATATGTCCTCAGAGATGTGAGTTCCCAGGAACTTGAAGGTGGAGACTCTCTCCACACAGTCACCATTTATGTGGAGAGGGGCGGGGTCAGCTCTGTGACGCCTGAAATCCATTATAACCTCCTTTGTTTTTATTGTGTTAAGGGTCAGGTTGTTTGCAGCACACCACTCCACCAGCCGCTGCACCTCATCCCTATAGGCCGACTCGTCTCCTCCGGTTATGAGCCCCACCACAGTCGTATCATCCGCGAATTCGACTATTGTGTTGGTGGGGTGGGTGGGAGTACAGTCATGAGTGTAGATGGCATACAGGAGTGGGCTCAGCACGCAGCCCTGTGGAGAACCCGTACTGAGCATGAGGGTGGAGGAGCTGTGGGTGCCAATTTTAACAGACTGCGGACGATTTGTGAGAAAGTCTTTTATCCAGGCACAGGTGGCGGGGGGGAAGTCCAGGGCAGCTAGCTTGCTCACAAGGATGTCAGGGATGATGGTATTAAAGGCCGAGCAGTAGTCGACGAAGAGCATCCTTACGGAGGTCCCCGGGTGTTCCAGGTGGCTGAGTGCAGTGTGGAGGGCTGTAGAGATTGCATCATCAGTTGATCGGTTTGGTATCGGTAAGGGTTGAAAGGAGATGATTCAGGTGGGACTGAAAGGAAGGGGGCCCTAGAATTTAAATCATGGGTTATTTATCAGTGGGGAATTAAATACGGCTACTTTCTATCAACATTTGACGGCATCAATGTTGAGGTGATTTAACGCAGTTTTTTTTGGGTGTATTACTTTTTCTTCAAGACACATGTCATTTCCCACATCTGTCTCTGTGGCGCTACCTAAATCCGATCCGTCTGCTTTTTAGATTCTGGATCGTCCAACCAAATCATCGGATTTCCAATATCTTTTCACCAGAATGACCAATCACACGTTCCACTGTCCATTTCTCTCCATTTCTCTTCCATATCTTTTCACCAGAATGACCAATCACACGTTCCACTGTCCATTTCTCTCCCTGCGCTAAGCCAATCACGGACAGGCTAGCGACGCTCCGAATTCGGAATGGATTTTAACTGTAGAACAAACCACACGTATTCAATCGTCATTCCTGAAAACGACTCTGTAAGGTAAGGGTTTGAATTACATTAAAACACATTTAACACATTTAACACATCCAATCGCGGAAATGATCCACCCTATAAATTCGGACAGGTCATGCTCTGGAAAAGGTAGCGGTAATAACGGTAGTAAGTACGCTCTTCTGAAAACTAGTCTGCAATGTAACTGTTTGCAATTTACATTACAACAAATGCTTTACATTTAAGAACCAATAAATCGCGGAAATTATCGACATTATAAATTCGTTCTACTGAATATAGGGTATAACTTTATCCAAAAGTCTGACCGTGCGGATTGTCTTAGCTTGTCCGGACATGTCACTACTTTTCCTCGTCATTTCACTGACTTTGGTTAATTTACTAGCATGTTAGCATCGGTTTAACTTTACTAACTTGAAATGATCGACGTTCTAAATTCGTTCTACTGAATATTGGTATTATTTAATCCAAAAATCTGACCGTGCGGATTGTCTTACCTTGTCCGGACATGTCACTACTTTTCCTTGTCATTTCACTGACTTTGGTTAATTTACTAGCATGTTAGCATCGGTTTAACTTTACGAACTTGGGTCAACTTCTTGTTAATTTATTGCATGTCAGCCTCAGTAGGAACTAGTAGTACGATTACGGTGAACGACCATTTTAATTCACCTGTACGGTGAACGACCATTTTAATTCACCTGTACGGTAAACAACCATTTTAAATTACATGGGGATATACTAGGGATTATTTTGTATGTATCACACACACACACACACACACACACACACACACACACACACACACACACGTATGTATATATATATATATATATATATATATATATATATATATATATAGCATATGTCTTTGACAATGTATGGTAACTTGGCCATTCTTCCCCTTGTCTTCAGATGTCTACTAAGAAGCATCGATCCATGGGGTCTGAGGAGTGGGTGAGCCGCCTGAGGGCATTTGCCTCTTCTGGCACTTGGCCCTCCAGTGCAGGGAACAGGCCATCTCCAAAACAGGCCAAGTGGCACAACCTCTACCAGAAGGTAAAAATCTGACCGTGCGGATTGTCTTACCTTGTCCGGACATGTCACTACTTTTCCTTGTCATTTCACTGACTTTGGTTAATTTACTAGCATGTTAGCATCGGTTTAACTTTACGAACTTGGGTCAACTTCTTGTTAATTTATTGCATGTCAGCCTCAGTAGGAACTAGTAGTACGATTACGGTGAACAACCATTTTAATTCACCTGTACGGTGAACGACCATTTTAATTCACCTGTACGGTAAACAACCATTTTAAATTACATGGGGATATACTAGGGATTATTTTGTATGTATCACACACACACACACACACACACACACACACACACACACACACACACACACACACACACACACGTATGTATATATATATATATATATATATATATATATATATATATATATATAGCATATGTCTTTGACAATGTATGGTAACTTGGCCATTCTTCCCCTTGTCTTCAGATGTCTACTAAGAAGCATCGATCCATGGGGTCTGAGGAGTGGGTGAGCCGCCTGAGGGCATTTGCCTCTTCTGGCACTTGGCCCTCCAGTGCAGGGAACAGGCCATCTCCAAAACAGGCCAAGTGGCACAACCTCTACCAGAAGGTAAGCTTTGCCCCAACAGTAAACCAAAACTCCAAAGTGAACCAATTGTGTCTAAGTAAATCATTCTTTTCAATTAATTACAGATTGAGAAGTGTCCCATGATGCTGCGTGGGCAGACCTTAATGTTAGGGATAGCCCAGACATGTACCTGTGGCTTTCACTCCCAGCAGGTAATATTGAGAGCCTGGTGAAATAAATGCATTTTGTAGGCTTACAATTTGTGATGTGGACAAAATCCCATATTGATTAGTATTAATGCTTGTTTAATGGTTTTATTGTTTCTGTCTGTCAGTCTGTGAGAAGCCCTGCAGCTACCTCTGCCTCCACCTCGGCTGCGCCTGCACGGAGCCCTGGGAGGCCTGCATTGACGCTGGCGATGGTGAATATTTCCATCACATTAAATACCATGTCATTCACCTGGTTAGCCATGATCAACTCATCTCAGATCTGTGTGTTTACATAACTTTCATGCGTATCACTGGTGTGTGTATAATGTCCTTTTTAACACCAATTTATTAAGACTATTCTTGGTTGATTTTCAGTTTGAGAAAGCGCGGTTTGGTGGGACTTTGTCTGCTGCAGCCAAGCCGAATGTCAATCTGACCAGGAGGCCTGTTGAGGTAATTGATGTACCTATAGCTGTGCCTGATGCCTAAGAACACAGCCATACAGCCAACACTATCTTTGTTTTGTAATTGTACTTCATCGGCTCTGTTTCCCCCTCTTCCCAGCGTCCCTCCAGCCCTGCCACTGTCCCGTCTGGGAGAAGCACTCCATCCGCTACCCCACCTCGAGTGACGCCCCCTTCCAGTCCCAGATTCTACAGGCCTGTCTCCCCTTTCTCTCTGCCTCCATCCAGCCCCATCATGTCGGCGGCGAGGACCAGCTCTTCTCCTCTGGTTCGTGCAACTGTAATAACCTCTATACAGGTCTTACATACTGTAGCGTGTAGCGGATAGATGATTTATGATCTTTTTCTTTTTCTTTATGTAGGTTGAATCAGATACGAGTCCTGCTCCTCCAGGTCTCCTCCCTGCTCCTCCAGGTCTCCTCCCTGCTCCTCCAGGTCCCCTCCCTGCTCCTCCTGGTCCCCTCCCTGCTCCTCCTGGTCCCCTCCCTGCTCCTCCTCTTGCTGCTCAGTTCTGGCTGCCGGTGGAAATGAGGAAGACCATTCCACAGCAGGACCAGCGCTGGATTGCATCCACGCTGTGGAGGAACCAGCGGCTGCGACCGGACGTCCAGCTCTGGTATGAGCGACCTGTTCCTGCCCTCATCTACAACCAGGTCCCATCACCAGACCGCTTTTTTATGCACCGGCTCCTGGTGTGGATGCCCTACCACCTGTGGAAGGTGAGGCTGTCCTGCCCCCAGTGCAAGGGGCAGCTCACCGGGGCCGGCATCCACAAGAGGGCACGGAAGGTCCTGGACGTGGACAGGTACTACCTGATGGTGACGGAGACCCTCAGGTGCAACTCCTCCAGTTGCATATCAAATTACCTGTCCACGAGCCAGACCGTCCTGGACCAGCTGAGCTTGGCTCTCCGCGGGGAGTTCTGCCTCCTCCTGACCCGCAAGTGAGTTCAGATCATGAAAGCAAATATCTTTTTTCAGTAATCAGTAATCCAGCAAATAGCAATATTTGATCACACTAAACCCCATCAATATTAGATCAAAAATATTTATAACATTTTGCCCATAGAAAACTCTTTGTCCAGCCAAACTAAATAATTTGATACAATCATACCTGTCCACAAAGGTATGCGTGTGACATCCGTGTCATCCGGATGCTACGGGAGAGGCACTTTTTTTTCAAGACACATGTGATTTCCCTCATAGGTCTCTGTGGCGCAATTGGTTAGAGCGTTCGACTGTTAATCGAAAGGTTGGTGGTTCAAGCCCACCCAGGGACGAGCTGATATTTACCGAACACCAGGTCAAGCATCAGCTCATACCATTAACCTTTGTTAAGTGAAAATAATCAACTGTGTTTCCAAGAGTAGATTTGATAGAACTGCTCTGTAATTTCCCGTCCAACCAATTACTTCCGTTGACTTGAGTACGGAGTGTCTGGAAGAGCTAGCTGGCTAAAGTAATTGGAAGTATTCAGGAGTTTAGATATGATCCATTTCACCGTGTCTTACGATTATAACATGGAAATAGTTTTTTTCTTAAAAGCCATATTTTGCTATCTTTTTTTACAAACTAACATTTAAGGTGGCCACAGGGAGAGGAAAGCTTGTTCTTAAGGGGGGCTCCCCCCTTTTCCCCTTTTCCAGAACCCAGGAGAATTCATACGCTCAGAGATAAGGTTAAGGGTTGAAAGGAGATGATTCAGGTGGGACTGAAAGGGAGGGGGCCCTAGCATTTAAATCATGTGTTATTTATCAGTGGGGAATGAAATACGGCTACTTTCTATCAACATTTGAAGACATCAATGTCGAGGTGATTGTATTTTTTTTTTTTCAAGACACATGTGATTTCCCACATAGGTCTCTGTGGTGCAATTGGTTAGCGCGTTCGACTGTTAATCGAAAGGTTGGTGGTTCAAGCCCACCCAGGGACGAGCTGATATTTACTGAACACCAGGTCAAGCATCAGCCCATACCATTAAACTTTGTTAAGTGAAAAAAATCAACTGTGTTTCCAAGAGTAGATTTGATAGAACTGCTCTGTCATTTCCCGTCCAACCATTTACATCCGTTGACTTGAGTACGGAGTGTCTGGAAGAAGAGCTAGCTGGCTAAAGTGCTTTCTAGGAATTGGAAGTATTTAGGTGCTTAGATATGATCCATTTCACCTTGTGTTACGATCATATCATGGAAATAGTTTTTTTCTTAAAAGCCATATTTTGCTATCTTTTTTTACCAATTAAAATTTAAGGGGGCCACAGGGAGAGGAAAGCTTGTTCTTAAGGGGGGCTCCCCCCTTTTCCCCTTTTCCAGAACCCAGGAGAATTCATACGCTCAAAGATAAGGTCAAGGGTTGAAAGGAGATGATTCAGGTGGGACTGAAAGGAAGGGGGCCCTAGAATTTAAATCATGGGTTATTTATCAGTGGGGAATTAAATACGGCTACTTTCTATCAACATTTGACGGCATCAATGTCGAGGTGATTTAACGCAGTTTTTTTTTGGGTGTATTACTTTTTTTTCAAGACACATGTTTTTTCCCACATTGGTCTCTGTGGCGCAATTGGTTAGCGCGTTCGACTGTTAATCGAAAGGTTGGTGGTTCAAGCCCACCCAGGGACGAGCTGATTATTACTGAACACCAGGTCAAGCATCAGCCCATACCATTAACCTTTGTTAAGTGAAAAAAATCAACTGTTTCCAAGAGTAGATTTGATAGAACTGCACTGTCATTTCCCGTCCAACCATTTACTTCCGTTGACTTGAGTACGGAGTGTCTGGAAGAAGAGCTATCTGGCTAAAGTGCTTTCTAGGAATTGGAAGTATTTAGGAGCTTAGACATGATCCATTTCACCTTGTGTTACGATCATAACATGGAAATAGTTTTTTTCTTAAAAGCCATATTTTGCTATCTTTTTTTACCAATTAACATTTAAGGGGGCCAAAGGGAGAGGAAAGCTTGTTCTTAAGGGGGGCTCCCCCCTTTTCCCCTTTTCCAGAACCCAGGAGAATTCATACGCTCAGAGATAAGGTTAAGGGTTGAAAGGAGATGATTCAGGTGGGACTGAAAGGAAGGGGGCCCTAGAATTTAAATCATGGGTTATTTATCAGTGGGGAATTAAATACGGCTACTTTCGATCAACATTTGACGGCATCAATGTCGAGGTGATTTAACGCATTTTTTTTTTGGGTGTATTACTTCTTTTACAAGACACATGTGGTTTGGCACATTGGTCTCTGTGGCGCAATTGGTTAGTGTGTTCGACTGATATTTGAAAGGTTGGTGGTTCAAGCCCACCCAGGGACGAGCTGATATTTACTGAACACCAGGTCAAGCATCAGCCCATACCATTAACCTTTGTTAAGTGAAAAAAATCAACTGTGTTTCCAAGAGTAGATTTGATAGAACTGCTCTGTCATTTCCCGTCCAACCATTTACTTCCGTTGACTTGAGTACGGAGTGTCTGGAAGAAGAGCTAGCTGGCTAAAGTGCTTTCTAGGAATTGGAAGTATTTAGGAGCTTAGATATGATCCATTTCACCTTGTCTTACGATCATAACATGGAAATCGTTTTTTTCTTAAAAGCCATATTTTGCTATCTTTTTTTACCAATTAACATTTAAGGGGGCCACAGGGAGAGGAAAGCTTGTTCTTAAGGGGGGCTCCCCCCTTTTCCCCTTTTCCAGAACCCAGGAGAATTCATACGCTCAGAGATAAGGTTAAGGGTTGAAAGGAGATGATTCAGGTGGGACTGAAAGGGAGGGGGCCCTAGAATTTAAACATATGTTATTTATCAGTGGGGAATGAAATACGGCTACTTTCTATCAACATTTGAAGGCATCAATGGCGAGGTGATTTGACGCACAGGTTTTTTTTGGGTGTATTACTTTTTTTTCAAGACACATGTGATGTCACACATCTGTATCTGTGGCGCAATTGGTTAGCGCGTTGGACTGTTAATCGAAAGGTTGGTGGTTCAAGCCCACCCAGGGACGAGCTGACATTTACTGAACACCAGGTCAAGCATCAGCCCATACCATTAACCTTTGTTAAGTGAAAAAGATCAACTGTGTTTCCAATAGTAGATTTGATAGAAATGCTCTGTCATTTCCCGTCCAACCATTTACTTCCGTTGACTTGAGTACGAGTGTCTGGAAGAAGAGCTATCTGGCTAAAGTGCTTTCTAGGAATTGGAAGTATTTAGGAGCTTAGACATGATCCATTTCACCTTGTGTTACGATCATAACATGGGAATAGTTTTTTTCTTAAAAGCCATATTTTGCTATCTTTTTTTACCAATTAACATTTAAGGGGGCCACAGGGAGAGGAAAGCTTGTTCTTAAGGGGGGCTCCCCCCTTTTCCCCTTTTCCAGAACCCAGGAGAATTCATACGCTCAGAGATAAGGTTAAGGGTTGAAAGGAGATGATTCAGGTGGGACTGAAAGGAAGGGGGCCCTAGAATTTAAATCATGGGTTATTTATCAGTGGGGAATTAAATACGGCTACTTTCTATCAACATTTGACGGCATCAATGTCGAGGTGATTTAACGCATTTTTTTTTTGGGTGTATTACTTTTTTTTCAAGACACATGTGGTTTCGCACATTGGTCTCTGTGGCGCAATTGGTAAGTGTGTTCGACTGATATTTGAAAGGTTGGTGGTTCAAGCCCACCCGGGGACGAGCTGATATTTACTGAACACCAGGTCAAGCATCAGCCCATACCATTAACCTTTGTTAAGTGAAAAAAATCAACTGTGTTTCCAAGAGTAGATTTCATAGAACTGCTCTGTCATTTCCCGTCCAACCATTTACTTCCGTTGACTTGAGTACGGAGTGTCTGGAAGAAGAGCTAGCTGGCTAAAGTGCTTTCTAGGAATTGGAAGTATTTAGGAGCTTAGATATGATCCATTTCACCTTGTCTTACGATCATAACATGGAAATCGTTTTTTTCTTAAAAGCCATATTTTGCTATCTTTTTTTACCAATTAACATTTAAGGGGGCCACAGGGAGAGGAAAGCTTGTTCTTAAGGGGGGCTCCCCCCTTTTCCCCTTTTCCAGAACCCAGGAGAATTCATACGCTCAAAGATAAGGTTAAGGGTTGAAAGGGGATGATTCAGGTGGGACTGAAAGGAAGGGGGCCCTAGAATTTAAATCATGGGTTATTTATCAGTGGGGAATTAAATACGGCTACTTTCTATCAACATTTGACGGCATCAATGTCGAGGTGATTTAACACAGTTTTTTTTTTGGGTGTATTACTTTTTTTTCAAGACACATGTGATTTCCCACATAGGTCTCTGTAGCTTTGGCGCAATTGGTTAGCGAGTTCGACTGTTAATCGGAAGGTTGGTGGTTCAAGCCTACCCAGGGACGAGCTGATATTTACTGAACACCAGGTCAAGCATCAGCCCATACCATTAACCTTTGTTAAGTGAAAAAAATTAACTTTGTTTCCAATAGTAGATTTGATAGAACAGCTCTGTCATTTCCCGTCCAACCATTTACTTCCGTTGACTTGAGTACGGAGTGTCTGGAAGGGCTAGCTGGCTAAAGTGCTATCTAGGAATTGGAAGTATTTAGGAGTTTAGATATGATCCATTTCACCTTGTCTTACGATCATAACATGGAAATATTTTTTTTCTTTAAAGCCCTATTTTGCTATCTTTTTTTTACCAATTAACATTTAAGGGGGCCACAGGGAGAGGAAAGCTTGTTCTTAAGGGGGGCTCCCCCCTTTTCCCCTTTTCCAGAACCCAGGAGAATTCATACGCTCAGAGATAAGGTTAAGGGTTGAAAGGAGATGATTCAGGTGGGACTGAAAGGGAGGGGGCCCTAGCATTTAAATCAAGTGTTATTTATCAGTGGGGAATGAAATACGGCTACTTTCTATCAACATTTGAAGACATCAATGTCGAGGTGATTTAACGCACAGGTTTTTTTTGGGTGTATTAGATTTTTTCAAGACACATGTGATTTCCCTCATTGGTCTCTGTGGCGCAATTGGTTAGCGCGTTCGGCTGTTAATCGAAAGGTTGGTGGTTCAAGCCCACCCAGGGACGAGCTAATATTTACTGAACACCAGGTCAAGCATCAGCCCATACCATTAACCTTTGTTAAGTGAAAATAATCAACTGTGTTTCCAAGAGTAGATATGATAGAACTGCTCTGTCATTTCCCATCCAACCATTTACTTCCGTTGACTTGAGTACGGAGTGTCTGGAAGAAGAGCTAGCTGGCCAAAGTGCTTTCTAGGAATTGGAAGTATTTAGGAGCTTAGATATGATCCATTTCACCTTGTCTTACGATCATAACATGGAAATAGTATTTTTCTTATAAGCCATATTTTGCTATCTTTTTTTACCAATTAACAATTAAGGGGGCCACAGGGAGAGGAAAGCTTGTTCTTAAGGGGGGCTCCCCCCTTTTCCCCTTTTCCAGAACCCAGGAGAATTCATACGCTCAGAGATAAGGTTAAGGGTTGAAAGGAGATGATTCAGGTGGGACTGAAAGGGAGGGGGCCCTAGAATTTAAACATATGTTATTTATCAGTGGGGAATGAAATACGGCTACTTTCTATCAACATTTGAAGGCATCAATGGCGAGGTGATTTGACGCACAGGTTTTTTTTGGGTGTATTACTTTTTTTTCAAGACACATGTGATGTCACACATCTGTATCTGTGGCGCAATTGGTTAGCGCGTTGGACTGTTAATCGAAAGGTTGGTGGTTCAAGCCCACCCAGGGACGAGCTGACATTTACTGAACACCAGGTCAAGCATCAGCCCATACCATTAACCTTTGTGAAGTGAAAAAGATCAACTGTGTTTCCAATAGTAGATTTGATAGAAATGCTCTGTCATTTCCCGTCCAACCATTTACTTCCGTTGACTTGAGTACGGAGTGTCTGGAAGAAGAGCTATCTGGCTAAAGTGCTTTCTAGGAATTGGAAGTATTTAGGAGCTTAGACATGATCCATTTCACCTTGTGTTACGATCATAACATGGAAATAGTTTTTTTCTTAAAAGCCATATTTTGCTATCTTTTTTTACCAATTAACATTTAAGGGGGCCACAGGGAGAGGAAAGCTTGTTCTTAAGGGGGGCTCCCCCCTTTTCCCCTTTTCCAGAACCCAGGAGAATTCATACGCTCAGAGATAAGGTTAAGGGTTGAAAGGAGATGATTCAGGTGGGACTGAAAGGAAGGGGGCCCTAGAATTTAAATCATGGGTTATTTATCAGTGGGGAATTAAATACGGCTACTTTCTATCAACATTTGACGGCATCAATGTCGAGGTGATTTAACGCATTTTCTTTTTGGGTGTATTACTTTTTTTTCAAGACACATGTGGTTTCGTACATTGGTCTCTGTGGCGCAATTGGTTAGTGTGTTCGACTGATATTTGAAAGGTTGGTGGTTCAAGCCCACCCAGGGACGAGCTGATATTTACTGAACACCAGGTCAAGCATCAGCCCATACCATTAACCTTTGTTAAGTGAAAAAAATCAACTGTGTTTCCAAGAGTAGATTTGATAGAACTGCTCTGTCATTTCCCGTCCAACCATTTACTTCCGTTGACTTGAGTACGGAGTGTCTGGAAGAAGAGCTAGCTGGCTAAAGTGCTTTCTAGGAATTGGAAGTATTTAGGAGCTTAGATATGATCCATTTCACCTTGTCTTACGATCATAACATGGAAATCGTTTTTTTCTTAAAAGCCATATTTTGCTATCTTTTTTTACCAATTAACATTTAAGGGGGCCACAGGGAGAGGAAAGCTTGTTCTTAAGGGGGGCTCCCCCCTTTTCCCCTTTTCCAGAACCCAGGAGAATTCATACGCTCAAAGATAAGGTTAAGGGTTGAAAGGAGATGATTCAGGTGGGACTGAAAGGAAGGGGGCCCTAGAATTTAAATCATGGGTTATTTATCAGTGGGGAATTAAATACGGCTACTTTCTATCAACATTTGACGGCATCAATGTCGAGGTGATTTAACACAGTTTTTTTTTGGGTGTATTACTTTTTTTTCAAGACACATGTGATTTCCCACAAAGGTCTCTGTAGCTTTGGCGCAATTGGTTAGCGAGTTCGACTGTTAATCGGAAGGTTGGTGGTTCAAGCCTACCCAGGGACGAGCTGATATTTACTGAACACCAGGTCAAGCATCAGCCCATACCATTAACCTTTGTTAAGTGAAAAAAATTAACTTTGTTTCCAATAGTAGATTTGATAGAACAGCTCTGTCATTTCCCGTCCAACCATTTACTTCCGTTGACTTGAGTACAGAGTGTCTGGAAGGGCTAGCTGGCTAAAGTGCTATCTAGGAATTGGAAGTATTTAGGAGTTTAGATATGATCCATTTCACCTTGTCTTACGATCATAACATGGAAATATTTTTTTTCTTTAAAGCCCTATTTTGCTATCTTTTTTTTACCAATTAACATTTAAGGGGGCCACAGGGAGAGGAAAGCTTGTTCTTAAGGGGGGCTCCCCCCTTTTCCCCTTTTCCAGAACCCAGGAGAATTCATACGCTCAGAGATAAGGTTAAGGGTTGAAAGGAGATGATTCAGGTGGGACTGAAAGGGAGGGGGCCCTAGCATTTAAATCAAGTGTTATTTATCAGTGGGGAATGAAATACGGCTACTTTCTATCAACATTTGAAGACATCAATGTCGAGGTGATTTAACGCACAGGTTTTTTTTGGGTGTATTAGATTTTTTCAAGACACATGTGATTTCCCTCATTGGTCTCTGTGGCGCAATTGGTTAGCGCGTTCGGCTGTTAATCGGAAGGTTGGTGGTTCAAGCCCACCCAGGGACGAGCTGATATTTACTGAACACCAGGTCAAGCATCAGCCCATACCATTAACCTTTGTTAAGTGAAAATAATCAACTGTGTTTCCAAGAGTAGATATGATAGAACTGCTCTGTCATTTCCCATCCAACCATTTACTTCCGTTGACTTGAGTACGGAGTGTCTGGAAGAAGAGCTAGCTGGCCAAAGTGCTTTCTAGGAATTGGAAGTATTTAGGAGCTTAGATATGATCCATTTCACCTTGTCTTACGATCATAACATGGAAATAGTATTTTTCTTATAAGCCATATTTTGCTATCTTTTTTTACCAATTAACAATTAAGGGGGCCACAGGGAGAGGAAAGCTTGTTCTTAAGGGGGGCTCCCCCCTTTTCCCCTTTTCCAGAACCCAGGAGAATTCATACGCTCAGAGATAAGGTTAAGGGTTGAAAGGAGATGATTCAGGTGGGACTGAAAGGGAGGGGGCCCTAGGATTTAAACATATGTTATTTATCAGTGGGGAATGAAATACGGCTACTTTCTATCAACATTTGAAGGCATCAATGGCGAGGTGATTTGACGCACAGGTTTTTTTTGGGTGTATTACTTTTTTTTCAAGACACATGTGATGTCACACATCTGTATCTGTGGCGCAATTGGTTAGCGCGTTGGACTGTTAATCGAAAGGTTGGTGGTTCAAGCCCACCCAGGGACGAGCTGACATTTACTGAACACCAGGTCAAGCATCAGCCCATACCATTAACCTTTGTTAAGTGAAAAAGATCAACTGTGTTTCCAATAGTAGATTTGATAGAAATGCTCTGTCATTTCCCGTCCAACCATTTACTTCCGTTGACTTGAGTACGGAGTGTCTGGAAGAAGAGCTATCTGGCTAAAGTGCTTTCTAGGAATTGGAAGTATTTAGGAGCTTAGACATGATCCATTTCACCTTGTGTTACGATCATAACATGGAAATAGTTTTTTTCTTAAAAGCCATATTTTGCTATCTTTTTTTACCAATTAACATTTAAGGGGGCCACAGGGAGAGGAAAGCTTGTTCTTAAGGGGGGCTCCCCCCTTTTCCCCTTTTCCAGAACCCAGGAGAATTCATACGCTCAGAGATAAGGTTAAAGGGGTAGTTCGGAATTTTGGACATAGGGCCCGATTCCCAAGTGAGCATTGGTATTCTATATCACTGGAGACAGTTTTCAACCCATTTTATTCAGTCCTTCTAGTTGCGGAGTTCTCTCGTGCTAGGCTAGCGCAAGTGAACGGGAAAAGCTAGCCTGCTATTAAAAACAGTCTTACCCACTCCACAGTACACCCGAGGTCAATCAATAATAACACCAGACTATAGATTTAAATGTCTGTTTATAGAATAATGTTAGAAATAAAACCAACCTTGCATTGCATTGCATTTTGAGGGAATTGCTGGGTCTCAGCAGCAGTGTTATATTCCTGGTAGTAGGCTACGGCAGCGGCGGACTGATACCTAGGTTACCGGTTAGCGTATTCAATTAAAAAGATATGGCCACGTTTGGATGCATCGCTAAGCCCTCCAAACGTGGCCATATCTTTTTAATTGAATACGCTAATTCCTTCGTTCACTGTACTCGGCGTTTGTAGCATTGACAGCGGCAGGTAAATAAACTAGAGCCGGTAACCTAGGTATCAGTCCGCCGCTGCCGTAGCCTACTACCAGGAATATAACACTGCTGCTGAGACCCAGCAATTCCCTCAAAATGCAATGCAATGCAAGGTTGGTTTTATTTCTAACATTATTCTATAAACAGACATTTAAATCTATAGTCTGGTGTTATTATTGATTGACCTCGGGTGTACTGTGGAGTGGGTAAGACTGTTTTTAATAGCAGGCTAGCTTTTCCCGTTCACTTGCGCTAGCCTAGCACGAGAGAACTCCGCAACTAGAAGGACTGAATAAAATGGGTTGAAAACTGTCTCCAGTGATATAGAATACCAATGCTCACTTGGGAATCAGGCCCTATGTCCAAAATTCCGAACTACCCCTTTAAGGGTTGAAAGGAGATGATTCAGGTGGGACTGAAAGGAAGGGGGCCCTAGAATTTAAATCATGGGTTATTTATCAGTGGGGAATTAAATACGGCTACTTTCTATCAACATTTGACGGCATCAATGTCGAGGTGATTTAACGCATTTTTTTTTTGGGTGTATTACTTTTTTTTCAAGACACATGTGGTTTCGCACATTGGTCTCTGTGGCGCAATTGGTTAGTGTGTTCGACTGATATTCTAAAGGTTGGTGGTTCAAGCCCACCCAGGGACGAGCTGATATTTACTGAACACCAGGTCAACCATCAGCCCATACCATTAACCTTTGTTAAGTGATAAAAATCAACTGTGTTTCCAAGAGTAGATTTGATAGAACTGCTCTGTCATTTCCCGTCCAACCATTTACTTCCGTTGACTTGAGTACGGAGTGTCTGGAAGAAGAGCTAGCTGGCTAAAGTGCTTTCTAGGAATTGGAAGTATTTAGGAGCTTAGATATGATCCATTTCACCTTGTCTTACGATCATAACATGGAAATCGTTTTTTTCTTAAAAGCCATATTTTGCTATCTTTTTTTACCAATTAACATTTAAGGGGGCCACAGGGAGAGGAAAGCTTGTTCTTAAGGGGGGCTCCCCCCTTTTCCCCTTTTCCAGAACCCAGGAGAATTCATACGCTCAAAGATAAGGTTAAGGGTTGAAAGGAGATGATTCAGGTGGGACTGAAAGGAAGGGGGCCCTAGAATTTAAATCATGGGTTATTTATCAGTGGGGAATTAAATACGGCTACTTTCTATCAACATTTGACGGCATCAATGTCGAGGTGATTTAACACAGTTTTTTTTTTGGGTGTATTACTTTTTTTTCAAGACACATGTGATTTCCCACATAGGTCTCTGTAGCTTTGAAGCAATTGGTTAGCGCGTTCGACTGTTAATCGAAAGGTTGGTGGTTCAAGCCTACTCAGGGACGAGCTGATATTTACTGAACACCAGGTCAAGCATCAGCCCATACCATTAACCTTTGTTAAGTGAAAAAAATCAACTGTGTTTCCAATAGTAGATTTGATAGAACAGCTCTGTCATTTCCCGTCCAACCATTTACTTCCGTTGACTTGAGTACGGAGTGTCTGGAAGAGCTAGCTGGCTAAAGTGCTATCTAGGAATTGGAAGTATTTAGGAGTTTAGATATGATCCATTTCACCTTGTCTTACGATCATAACATGGAAATAGTTTTTTTCTTTAAAGCCCTATTTTGCTGTCTTTTTTTACCAATTAACATTTAAGGGGGCCACAGGGAGAGGGAAGCTTGTTCTTAAGGGGGGCTCCCCCCTTTTCCCCTTTTCCAGAACCCAGGAGAATTCATACGCTCAGAGATAAGGTTAAGGGTTGAAAGGAGATGATTCAGGTGGGACTGAAAGGGAGGGGGCCCTAGCATTTAAATCATGTGATATTTATCAGTGGGGAATGAAATACGGCTACTTTCTATCAACATTTGAAGACATCAATGTCGAGGTGATTTAACGCACAGGTTTTTTTTGGGTGTATTACATTTTTTTCAAGACACATGTGATTTCCATCATAGGTCTCTGTGGCGCAATTGGTTAGCGCGTTCGACTGTTAATCGAAAGGTTGGTGGTTCAAGCCCACCCAGGGACGAGCTGATTTTTACTGAACACCAGGTCAAGCATCAGCCCATACCATTAACCTTTGTTAAGTGAAAAAAATCAACTGTGTTTCCAATAGTAGATTTGATAGAACAGCTCTGTCATTTCCCGTCCAACCATTTACTTCCGTTGACTTGAGTACGGAGTGTCTGGAAGAGCTAGCTGGCTAAAGTGCTATCTAGGAATTGGAAGTATTTAGGAGTTTAGATATGATCCATTTCACCTTGTCTTACGATCATAACATGGAAATAGTTTTTTTCTTTAAAGCCCTATTTTGCTATCTTTTTTTACCAATTAACATTTAAGGGGGCCACAGGGAGAGGAAAGCTTGTTCTTAAGGGGGGCTCCCCCCTTTTCCCCTTTTCCAGAACCCAGGAGAATTCATACGCTCAGAGATAAGGTTAAGGGTTGAAAGGAGATGATTCAGGTGGGACTGAAAGGGAGGGGGCCCTAGCATTTAAATCATGTGATATTTATCAGTGGGGAATGAAATACGGCTACTTTCTATCAACATTTGAAGACATCAATGTCGAGGTGATTTAACGCACAGGTTTTTTTTGGGTGTATTACATTTTTTTCAAGACACATGTGATTTCCCTCATAGGTCTCTGTGGCGCAATTGGTTAGCGCGTTCGACTGTTAATCGAAAGGTTGGTGGTTCAAGCCCACCCAGGGACGAGCTAATTTTTACTGAACACCAGGTCAAGCATCAGCCCATACCATTAACCTTTGTTAAGTGAAAAAAATCAACTGTGTTTCCAAGAGTAGATTTGATAGAACTGCTCTGTCATTTCCCGTCCAACCATTTACTTCCGTTGACTTGAGTACGGAGTGTCTGGAAGAAGAGCTATCTGGCTAAAGTGCTTTCTAGGAATTGGAAGTATTTAGGAGCTTAGACATGATCCATTTCACCTTGTGTTACGATCATAACATGGAAATAGTTTTTTTCTTAAAAGCCATATTTTGCTATCTTTTTTTACCAATTAACATTTAAGGGGGCCACAGGGAGAGGAAAGCTTGTTCTTAAGGGGGGCTCCCCCCTTTTCCCCTTTTCCAGAACCCAGGAGAATTCATACGCTCAGAGATAAGGTTAAGGGTTGAAAGGAGATGATTCAGGTGGGACTGAAAGGAAGGGGGCCCTAGAATTTAAATCATGGGTTATTTATCAGTGGGGAATTAAATACGGCTACTTTCTATCAACATTTGACGGCATCAATGTCGAGGTGATTTAACGCATTTTCTTTTTGGGTGTATTACTTTTTTTTCAAGACACATGTGGTTTCACACGTTGGTCTCTGTGGCACAATTGGTTAGCTTGTTCGACTGTTAATTGAAAGGTTGGTGGTTCAAGCCCACCCAGGGACGAGCTGATATTTACTGAACACCAGGTCAAGCATCGGCCCATACCGTTAACCTTTGTTAAGTGAAAAAAATCAACTGTGTTTCCAATAGTAGATTTGATAGAACAGCTCTGTCATTTCCCGTCCAACCATTTACTTCCGTTGACTTGAGTACGGAGTGTCTGGAAGAGCTAGCTGGCTAAAGTGCTATCTAGGAATTGGAAGTATTTAGGAGTTTAGATATGATCCATTTCACCTTGTCTTACGATTATAACATGGAAATAGTTTTTTTCTTTAAAGCCCTATTTTGCTATCTTTTTTTACCAATTAACATTTAAGGGGGCCACAGGGAGAGGAAAGCTTGTTCTTAAGGGGGGCTCCCCCCTTTTCCCCTATTCCAGAACCCAGGAGAATTCATACGCTCAAAGATAAGGTTAAGGGTTGAAAGGAGATGATTCAGGTGGGACTGAAAGGAAGGGGGCCCTAGAATTTAAATCATGGGTTATTTATCAGTGGGGAATTAAATACGGCTAGTTTCTATCAACATTTGACGGCATCAATGTCGAGGTGATTTAACGCATTTTTTTTTTGGGTGTATTACTTTTTTTTCTAGACACATGTGATTTCCCACATAGGTCTCTGTAGCTTTGGCGCAATTGGTTAGCGCGTTCGACTGTTAATCGAAAGGTTGGTGGTTCAAGCCTACTCAGGGACGAGCTGATATTTACTGAACACCAGGTCAAGCATCAGCCCATACCATTAACCTTTGTTAAGTGAAAAAAATCAACTGTGTTTTCAATAGTAGATTTGATAGAACAGCTCTGTCATTTCCCGTCCAACCATTTACTTCCGTTGACTTGAGTACGGAGTGTCTGGAAGAGCTAGCTGGCTAAAGTGCTATCTAGGAATTGGAAGTATTTAGGAGTTTAGATATGATCCATTTCACCTTGTCTTACGATCATAACATGGAAATAGTTTTTTTCTTTAAAGCCCTATTTTGCTATCTTTTTTTACCAATTAACATTTAAGGGGGCCACAGGGAGAGGGAAGCTTGTTCTTAAGGGGGGCTCCCCCCTTTTCCCCTTTTCCAGAACCCAGGAGAATTCATACGCTCAGAGATAAGGTTAAGGGTTGAAAGGAGATGATTCAGGTGGGACTGAAAGGGAGGGGGCCCTAGCATTTAAATCATGTGATATTTATCAGTGGGGAATGAAATACGGCTACTTTCTATCAACATTTGAAGACATCAATGTCGAGGTGATTTAACGCACAGGTTTTTTTTGGGTGTATTACATTTTTTTCAAGACACATGTGATTTTCCTCAAAGGTCTCTGTAGCTTTGGCGCAATTGGTGAGCGCGTTCGACTGTTAATCGAAAGGTTGGTGGTTCAAGCCCACCCAGGGACGAGCTGATATTTACTGAACACCAGGTCAAGCATCAGCCCATACCATTAACCTTTGTTAAGTGAAAAAAATCAACTGTGTTTCCAATAGTAGATTTGATAGAACAGCTCTGTCATTTCCCGTCCAACCATTTACTTCCGTTGACTTGAGTACGGAGTGTCTGGAAGGGCTAGCTGGCTAAAGTGCTATCTAGGAATTGGAAGTATTTAGGAGTTTAGATATGATCCATTTCACCTTGTCTTACGATCATAACATGGAAATAGTTTTTTTCTTTAAAGCCCTATTTTGCTATCTTTTTTTACCAATTAACATTTAAGGGGGCCACAGGGAGAGGAAAGCTTGTTCTTAAGGGGGGCTCCCCCCTTTTCCCCTTTTCCAGAACCCAGGAGAATTCATACGCTCAGAGATAAGGTTAAGGGTTGAAAGGAGATGATTCAGGTGGGACTGAAAGGGAGGGGGCCCTAGCATTTAAATCAAGTGTTATTTATCAGTGGGGAATGAAATACGGCTACTTTCTATCAACATTTGAAGACATCAATGTCGAGGTGATTTAACGCACAGGTTTTTTTTGGGTGTATTACATTTTTTTCAAGACACATGTGATTTCCCTCATAGGTCTCTGTGGCGCAATTGGTTAGCGCGTTCGGCTGTTAATCGAAAGGTTGGTGGTTCAAGCCCACCCAGGGACGAGCTGATATTTACTGAACACCAGGTCAATCATCAGCCCATACCATTAACCTTTGTTAAGTGAAAATAATCAACTGTGTTTCCAAGAGTAGATATGATAGAACTGCTCTGTCATTTCCCATCCAACCATTTACTTCCATTGACTTGAGTACGGAGTGTCTGGAAGAAGAGCTAGCTGGCCAAAGTGCTTTCTAGGAATTGGAAGTATTTAGGAGCTTAGATATGATCCATTTCACCTTGTCTTACGATCATAACATGGAAATAGTATTTTTCTTATAAGCCATATTTTGCTATCTTTTTTTACCAATTAACATTTAAGGGGGCCACAGGGAGAGGAAAGCTTGTTCTTAAGGGGGGCTCCCCCCTTTTCCCCTTTTCCAGAACCCAGGAGAATTCATACGCTCAGAGATAAGGTTAAGGGTTGAAAGGAGATGATTCAGGTGGGACTGAAAGGGAGGGGGCCCTAGAATTTAAACATATGTTATTTATCAGTGGGGAATGAAATACGGCTACTTTCTATCAACATTTGAAGGCATCAATGGCGAGGTGATTTGACGCACAGGTTTTTTTTGGGTGTATTACTTTTTTTTCAAGACACATGTGATGTCACACATCTGTATCTGTGGCGCAATTGGTTAGCGCGTTGGACTGTTAATCGAAAGGTTGGTGGTTCAAGCCCACCCAGGGACGAGCTGACATTTACTGAACACCAGGTCAAGCATCAGCCCATACCATTAACCTTTGTTAAGTGAAAAAGATCAACTGTGTTTCCAATAGTAGATTTGATAGAAATGCTCTGTCATTTCCCGTCCAACCATTTACTTCCGTTGACTTGAGTACGGAGTGTCTGGAAGAAGAGCTATCTGGCTAAAGTGCTTTCTAGGAATTGGAAGTATTTAGGAGCTTAGACATGATCCATTTCACCTTGTGTTACGATCATAACATGGAAATAGTTTTTTTCTTAAAAGCCATATTTTGCTATCTTTTTTTACCAATTAACATTTAAGGGGGCCACAGGGAGAGGAAAGCTTGTTCTTAAGGGGGGCTCCCCCCTTTTCCCCTTTTCCAGAACCCAGGAGAATTCATACGCTCAGAGATAAGGTTAAGGGTTGAAAGGAGATGATTCAGGTGGGACTGAAAGGAAGGGGGCCCTAGAATTTAAATCATGGGTTATTTATCAGTGGGGAATTAAATACGGCTACTTTCTATCAACATTTGACGGCATCAATGTCGAGGTGATTTAACGCTTTTTTTTTTTGGGTGTATTACTTTTTTTTCAAGACACTTGTGGTTTCCCACTTTGGTCTCTGTGGCGCAATTGGTTAGTGTGTTCGACTGATATTCGAAAGGTTGGTGGTTCAAGCCCACCCAGGGACGAGCTGATATTTACTGAACACCAGGTCAAGCATCAGCCCATACCATTAACCTTTGTTAAGTGAAAAAAATCAACTGTGTTTCCAAGAGTAGATTTGATAGAACTGCTCTGTCATTTCCCTTCCAACCATTTACTTCCGTTGACTTGAGTACGGAGTGTCTGGAAGAAGAGCTAGCTGGCTAAAGTGCTTTCTAGGAATTGGAAGTATTTAGGAGCTTAGATATGATCCATTTCACCTTGTCTTACGATCATAACATGGAAATCGTTTTTTTTCTTAAAAGCCATATTTTGCTATCTTTTTTTACCAATTAACATTTAAGGGGGCCACAGGGAGAGGAAAGCTTGTTCTTAAGGGGGGCTCCCCCCTTTTCCCCTTTTCCAGAACCCAGGAGAATTCATACGCTCAAAGATAAGGTTAAGGGTTGAAAGGAGATGATTCAGGTGGGACTGAAAGGAAGGGGGCCCTAGAATTTAAATCATGGGTTATTTATCAGTGGGGAATTAAATACGGCTACTTTCTATCAACATTTGACGGCATCAATGTCGAGGTGATTTAACACAGTTTTTTTTTGGGTGTATTACTTTTTTTTCAAGACACATGTGAATTCCCACATATGTCTCTGTAGCATTGGCGCAATTGGTTAGCGCGTTCGACTGTTAATCGAAAGTTTGGTGGTTCAAGCCTACCCAGGGACGAGCTGATATTTACTGAACACCAGGTCAAGCATCAGCCCATACCATTAACCTTTGTTAAGTGAAAAAAATCAACTGTGTTTCCAATAGTAGATTTGATAGAACAGCTCTGTCATTTCCCGTCCAACCATTTACTTCCGTTGACTTGAGTACGGAGTGTCTGGAAGAGCTAGCTGGCTAAAGTGCTATCTAGGAATTGGAAGTATTTAGGAGTTTAGATATGATCCATTTCACCTTGTCTTACGATCATAACATGGAAATAGTTTTTTTCTTTAAAGCCCTATTTTGCTATCTTCTTTTACCAATTAACATTTAAGGGGGCCACAGGGAGAGGGAAGCTTGTTCTTAAGGGGGGCTCCCCCCTTTTCCCCTTTTCCAGAACCCAGGAGAATTCATACGCTCAGAGATAAGGTTAAGGGTTGAAAGGAGATGATTCAGGTGGGACTGAAAGGGAGGGGGCCCTAGCATTTAAATCATGTGATATTTATCAGTGGTGAATGAAATACGGCTACTTTCTATCAACATTTGAAGACATCAATGTCGAGGTGATTTAACGCACAGGTTTTTTTTGGGTGTATTACATTTTTTTCAAGACACATGTGATTTCCCTCATAGGTCTCTGTGGCGCAATTGGTTAGCGCGTTCGACTGTTAATCGAAAGGTTGGAGGTTCAAGCCCACCCAGGGACGAGCTGATTTTTACTGAACACCAGGTCAAGCATCAGCCCATACCATTAACCTTTGTTAAGTGAAAAAAATCAACTGTGTTTCCAATAGTAGATTTGATAGAACAGCTCTGTCATTTCCCGTCCAACCATTTACTTCCGTTGACTTGAGTACGGAGTGTCTGGAAGAGCTAGCTGGCTAAAGTGCTATCTAGGAATTGGAAGTATTTAGGAGTTTAGATATGATCCATTTCACCTTGTCTTACGATCATAACATGGAAATAGTTTTTTTCTTTAAAGCCCTATTTTGCTATCTTTTTTTACCAATTAACATTTAAGGGGGCCACAGGGAGAGGAAAGCTTGTTCTTAAGGGGGGCTCCCCCCTTTTCCCCTTTTCCAGAACCCAGGAGAATTCATACGCTCAGAGATAAGGTTAAGGGTTGAAAGGAGATGATTCAGGTGGGACTGAAAGGGAGGGGGCCCTAGCATTTAAATCATGTGATATTTATCAGTGGGGAATTAAATACGGCTACTTTCTATCAACATTTGACGGCATCAATGTCGAGGTGATTTAACGCATTTTCTTTTTGGGTGTATTACTTTTTTTTCAAGACACATGTGGTTTCCCACATTGGTCTCTGTGGCACAATTGGTTAGCGTGTTCGACTGTTAATCGAAAGGTTGGTGGATCAAGCCCACCCAGGGACGAGCTGATATTTACTGAACACCAGGTCAAGCATCAGCCCATACCATTAACCTTTGTTAAGTGAAAAAAATCAACTGTGTTTCCAAGAGTAGATTTGATAGAACTGCTCTGTCATTTCCCGTCCAACCATTTACTTCCGTTGACTTGAGTACGGAGTGTCTGGAAGAAGAGCTAGCTGGCTAAAGTGCTTTCTAGGAATTGGAAGTATTTAGGAGCTTAGATATGATCCATTTCACCTTGTGTTACGATCATATCATGGAAATCGTTTTTTTCTTAAAAGCCATATTTTGCTATCTTTTTTTACCAATTAACATTTAAGGGGGCCACAGGGAGAGGAAAGCTTGTTCTTAAGGGGGGCTCCTTTTCCCCTTTTCCAGAACCCAGGAGAATTCATACGCTCAGAGATAAGGTTAAGGGTTGAAAGGAGATGATTCAGGTGGGACTGAAAGGGAGGGGGCCCTAGCATTTAAATCATGTGATATTTATCAGTGGGGAATGAAATACGGCTACTTTCTATCAACACTTGAAGACATCAATGTCGAGGTGATTTAACGCACAGGTTTTTTTTGGGTGTATTACATTTTTTTCAAGACACATGTGATTTCCCAGATAGGTCTCTGTGGCGCAATTGGTTAGCACGTTCGACTGTTAATCGAAAGGTTGGTGGTTCAAGCCCACCCAGGGAAGAGCTGATATTTACTGAACACCAGGTCAAGCATCAGCCCATACCATTAACCTTTGTTAAGTGAAAAAAATCAACTGTGTTTCCAAGAGTAGATTTGATAGAACTGCTCTGTCATTTCCCGTCCAACCATTTACTTCCGTTGACTTGAGTACGGAGTGTCTGGAAGAAGAGCTAGCTGGCTAAAGTGCTTTCTAGGAATTGGAAGTATTTAGGAGCTTAGATATGATCCATTTCACCTTGTGTTACGATCATATCATGGAAATAGTTTTTTTCTTAAAAGCCATATTTTGCTATCTTTTTTTACCAATTAACATTTAAGGGGGCCACAGGGAGAGGAAAGCTTGTTCTTAAGGGGGGCTCCCCCCTTTTCCAGAACCCAGGAGAATTCATACGCTCAAAGATAAGGTTAAGGGTTGAAAGGAGATGATTCAGGTGGGACTGAAAGGAAGGGGGCCCTAGAATTTAAATCATGGGTTATTTATCAGTGGGGAATTAAATACGGCTACTTTCTATCAACATTTGACGGCATCAATGTCGAGGTGATTTAACGCAGTTTATTTTTGGGTGTATTACTTTTTTTTCAAGACACATGTGGTTTTCCACATAGCTCTCTGTGGCGCAATTGGTTAGCGCGTTCGACTGTTAATCGAAAGGTTGGTGGTTCAAGCCCACCCAGGGACGAGCTGATTTTTACTGAACACCAGGTCAAGCATCAGCCCATACCATTAACCTTTGTTAAGTGAAAAAAATCAACTGTGTTTCCAAGAGTAGATTTGATAGAACTGCTCTGTCATTTCCCGTCCAACCATTTACTTCCGTTGACTTGAGTACAGAGTGTCTGGAAGAGCTAGCTGGCTAAAGTGCTATCTAGGAATTGGAAGTATTTAGGAGTTTAGATATGATCCATTTCACCTTGTCTTACGATCATAACATGGAGATCGTTTTTTTCTTAAAAGCCATATTTTGCTATCTTTTTTTACCAATTAACATTTAAGGGGGCCACAGGGAGAGGAAAGCTTGTTCTTAAGGGGGGCTCCCCCCTTTTCCCCTTTTCCAGAACCCAGGAGAATTCATACGCTCAGAGATAAGGTTAAGGGTTGAAAGGAGATTATTCAGGTGGGACTGAAAGGGAGGGGGCCCTAGAATTTAAATCATGGGTTATTTATCAGTGGGGAATGAAATACGGCTACTTTCTATCAACATTTGAAGACATCAATGTCGAGGTGATTTAACGCACGTCTTTTTTGGGCGTATTACTTTTTTTTCAAGACACATGTGTATTACCACATAGGTCTCTGTGGCGCAATTGGTTAGCGTGTTCGACTGTTAATCGAAAGGTTGGTGGTTCAAGCCCACCCAGGGACGAGCTGATATTTACTGAACACCAGGTCAAGCATCAGCCCATACCATTAACCTTTGTTAAGTGAAAATAATCAACTGTGTTTCCAAGAGTAGATTTGATAGAACTGCTCTGTAATTTCCTGTCCAACCAATTACTTCCGTTGACTTGAGTACGGAGTGTCTGGAAGAGCTAGCTGGCTAAAGTGCTATCTAGGAATTGGAAGTATTTAGGAGTTTAGATATGATCCATTTCACCTTGTCTTACGATCATAACATGGAAATAGTTTTTTTCTTAAAAGCCATATTTTGCTATCTTTTTTTACCAATTAACATTTAAGGGGGCCACAGGGAGAGGAAAGCTTGTTCTTAAGGGGGGCTCCCCCCTTTTCCCCTTTTCCAGAACCCAGGAGAATTCATACGCTCAAAGATAAGGTTAAGGGTTGAAAGGAGATGATTCAGGTGGGACTGAAAGGAAGGGGGCCCTAGAATTTAAATCATGGGTTATTTATCAGTGGGGAATTAAATACGGCTACTTTCTATCAACATTTGACGGCATCAATGTCGAGGTGATTTAACGCAGTTTTTTTTTGGGTGTATTAATTTTTTTTCAAGACACATGTGATTTCCTACATGGGTCTCTGTGGCGCAATTGGTTAGCGCGTTCGACTGTTAATCGAAAGGTTGGTGGTTCAAGCCCACCCAGGGACGAGCTGATATTTACTGAAGACTAGGTCAAGCATCAGCCCATTCTATTAACCTTTGTTAAGTGAAAAAAATCAACTGTCTTCCCAAGAGTAGATTTGATAGAACTGCTCTGTCATTTCCCGTCCAACCATTTACTTCCGTTGACTTGAGTACGGAGTGTCTGGAAGAAGAGCTAGCTGGCTAAAGTGCTTTCTAGGAATTGGAAGTATTTAGGAGCATAGATATGATCCATTTCACCTTGTGTTACGATCATATCATGGAAATAGTTTTTTTCTTGAAAGCCATATTTTGCTATCTTTTTTTACCAATTAACATTTAAGGGGGCCACAGGGAGAGGAAAGCTTGTTCTTAAGGGGGGCTCCCCCCTTTTCCCCTTTTCCAGAACCCAGGAGAATTCATACGCTCAAAGATAAGGTTAAGGGTTGAAAGGAGATGATTCAGGTGGGACTGAAAGGAAGGGGGCCCTAGAATTTAAATCATGGGTTATTTATCAGTGGGGAATTAAATACGGCTACTTTCTATCAACATTTGACGGCATCAATGTCGAGGTGATTTAACGCAGTTTTTTTTTGGGTGTATTACTTTTTTTTCAAGACACATGTGATTTCCCACATAGGTCTCTGTAGCTTTGGCGCAATTGGTTAGTGCGTTCGACTGTTAATCGAAAGGTTGGTGGTTCAAGCCTACCCAGGGACGAGCTGATATTTACTGAACACCAGGGGCCGTATTCACAAAGGATCTTAGGGCTAAAAGTAGGTCCTAACTGGCGAATTTAGGAGTAACTCCTAAAAATAATGGGCGTGTCACTCTTAAATTTAGGACTCCTAACTTTTTTCACTAAGAGCAATTCACAAAGTATTTTAGGACTAAAAGTAGCACCTAAGTCTAGGAGAGCTTAAAAGTCCTCAAGAGGACTCCTAACTCAGTAAGACCTATTCACAAAGAATCTTAAAATGCCTGCGAGACGAAATGTTAGGGTATTCAATTTATTGTGGAGTTAATGCGCGATGCAATAACATCCCCGACTAACAGGAATAATCCGATTAGTCCCGAAATAAAATGTTATAACAATTATAAGTTATAAAAAAATATATATAACTTCTAAAAAATAAAAATAATTGCGCCATCAAAAGACGAGGACGTGTTCGTCAATAGGAAGAAAGTGCATTCCATCAACATGCAGGTTGTTTTTGATGCAAATTTTAACATAGCCTACTGGATGTTGTTGCAAAGTGGCCTGGATCTTCAGCTACCCATGATTCGCGCATTTTAATGGTGAGCGGTCTGAGGCAGCTTTTTGAGATGTACCAGTTGGGTGTCACTTGCTGGGTGACAGTGACTATCCATGCAAGACGTGGCTCTAGACACCCTACCTCAATCCACAACCGGGAGCACAGTTAAAGTGTAACATGTAAGTGATTACGCAGATTAGTCCTATGCGTAAAACACATCGTATTGGCTCTTTGCTAGAGCACACAAACATACACGAAATGTTGTGGAGAGAGGAATTGGGCAGATGAAACGTCGGTTTCCTCCATGTCCTCCACGGCGAAATACGCCTCACCCCAGAGAGGGCAAGCACAGTAATCACTGTATGTGCCATTCTACACAACCTCTGCAAGCGGAGGAACATTCCACAGCCAGACGATGATGATGATGATGATGATGGCGATCAACATTACAAGGAATTTGGCCGTGTGGAACCGAGTGGACAGGCATTTAGGGATCACTTTGAAAACACATTTTAGGTAAACACCTTGGCACAAATCAGTCAACACTTGGGTAGTTCGTAACATTTATTTTCTTTTAGATTTTACGTATTTGTATTGTTTGCTTTCTCTCTCTCTTGAACGTGCAGGCTACAACGTCATTATCGTGGTCTGCACAAAATTGTCATCATGCGTGTATTCTGCTAACTGCACTATAACTACTTAATAGGAATTCATTTCTAGCCTAGGCTATTTCCTTGTTTTTCGGTGATTCAGTGGGCTCGTCTGAACAACCAATCACCGAACTGACCGCTTCTAAACTCGTGCACGAGAATTGACGTAATCCATAGCAACGGCGCGTCACTCTTAGTTCACTCTTTGTGATTTATCCTTAGTAAGAGTAGGTCTCAGCGGCTTTGTGAATAACTTTTAAGAAAAAACTCCTACGTAAAATGTTTTAGCGCGAGTTAGGAGCACTCCTAGCGGTAAGATAAAATGCTTTGTGAATACGGCCCCAGGTCAAGCATCAGCCCATAGCATTAACCTTTGTTAAGTGAAAAAAATCAACTGTGTTTCCAATAGTAGATTTGATAGAACAGCTCTGTCATTTCCCGTTCAACCATTTACTTCCGTTGACTTGAGTACGGAGTGTCTGGTAGAGCTAGCTGGCTAAAGTGCTATCTAGGAATTGGAAGTATTTAGGAGTTTAGATATGATCCATTTCACCTTGTCTTACGATCATAACATGGAAATAGTTTTTTTCTTTAAAGCCCTATTTTGCTATCTTTTTTTACCAATTAACATTTAAGGGGGCCACAGGGAGAGGAAAGCTTGTTCTTAAGGGGGGCTCCCCCCTTTTCCCCTTTTCCAGAACCCAGGAGAATTCATACGCTCAGAGATAAGGTTAAGGGTTGAAAGGAGATAATTCAGGTGGGACTGAAAGGGAGGGGGCCCTAGCATTTAAATCATGTGTTATTTATCAGTGGGGAATGAAATACGGCTACTTTCTATCAACATTTGAAGACATCAATGTCGAGGTGATTTAACGCACAGGTTTTTTTTGGGTGTATTAGTTTTTTTTCAAGACGCATGTAATTCCCCTCATCGGTCCATGTGGCGCAATTGGTTAGCGCGTTCGACTGTTAATCGAAAGGTTGGTGGTTCAAGCCCACCTAGGGACGAGCTGATATTTACTGAACACCAGGTCAAGCATCAGCCCATACTATTAACCTATGTTGAGTGAAAAAAATCAACTGTGTTTCCAAGAGTAGATTTGATAGAACTGCTCTGTGATTTCCCATCCAACCATTTAATTCCGTTGACTTGAGTACGGAGTGTCTGGAAGAAGAGCTAGCTGGCTAAAGTGCTTTTCTTGGAATTGGAAGTATTTTGGAGCTTAGATACGATCATAACATGGACATAGTTTTTTTCTTAAAAGCCCTATTTTGCTATCTTTTTTTTACCAATCAACATTTAAGGGGGCCACAGGGAGAGGAAAGCTTGTTCTTAAGGGGGGCCCTTTTCCCCTTTTCCAGAACCCAGGAGAATTCATACGCTCAGAGATAAGGTTAAGGGTTGAAAGGAGATGATTCAGGTGGGACTGAAAGGGAGGGAGCCCTAGAATTTAAATCATGTGTTATTTATCAGTGGGGAATGAAATACGGCTACTTTCTATCAACATTTGAAGGCATCAATGTCAAGGTTATTTAACGCGCAGGTTTTTTTTGGGTGTATTACTTTTTTTTCAAGACACATGTGATCTCACAGGTCTCTGTGGCGCGTTCGACTGTTACTCGAAAGGTTGGTGGTTCAAACCCACACAGGGACGAGCTGATATTTACTGAACACCAGGTCAAGCATCAGCCCATACTATCAATCTTTGTTAAGTGAAAAAGATAAACTTTGTTTCTAAGAGTAGATTTGATAGAACTGCTCTGTCATTTCCCTTCCAACCATGTATTTACGTTGACTTGAGTACGGAGTGTCTGAAAGAAGAGCTTACTATACTGATTATACATATTCATCATATTCATATTCATATCCCCGCCATTGGGACATCCGTGTTGCCACCTCATTGGTGTGTGAACAGAGGACTGTTGAACAACAAGGCAGGTAAGCAGGGAAGCCTAAGCATGCAGTTGGAGGGCAACGAAATGACAGAGCAACACTTTCAGTCAGATATCCCTCAGCCAATCAGCCGGTGTGAACATTGGTATTGATCTAGCGCCCTTTGATCCACACCTTGAACCATATCAAAGGTACGAGGCAACCTGGGAAGAAAAAGGGATAGGGTTAGAAATGTAATTTTTCCACTTTTCTTCATCTTAACAATACGTTTCATGGTCCCACACATAGCCTCTCCATCCTCATTCTATGAAAGGACCCACTGTGCAGTTGCATCAGCCCATCTGGGCTTCTGGTCTTCAGAATGGTTTTTATTTAAAGGCACACCACTACTTGGAAAGTTTCACATAAAGGACATTTTTCATGAAAGACATACATTTTAAATACATGCATGTCATCTATAAAAGGTTAAGACTGACTAGACCCAGGGAGAACCCTGGACTTTACTGTAGGTTGGAGGCATTTTAATGGCATATATGTGAACCATTAATGCAAAGAAAATGAAATATATTCTGGGCCTGAAGCCTTGCCTTGAGTATTGTTAGTTGTTACTTGTGCTCCTCAAAATACATATTCCCACGTGACGCAAACACCATGTGGCTTGTATTGCTGCCAGTATGTTATTATGGCCAATATTAATACAAATTACATGCTGTTACCAAGGGAAGATAACAGAATCGTCAGCAGAAATGACAGGTGACAGCTGCCTGAAGGCGGTTGAAGCTTGTTAAAAATCCCCAGACCAGAGATATGGACTTCCCACCTGAATGGAGTCCTGCCACTCTTGTTTTACCTCCCTGGTGCCCTTATGCTTTTCTCACTGTAAGTACACCAAAACTACATTTGGGAGTTTGCTGCCATCATATGGGAAAAATGGGCATTGCCAATTATGTTTCAGATTTTTTTTAATCTTTATTTTATAAATGGAGAACCTGTAATCATTGCAAAAAAATTGACTTTTCAACTGACACAATCACAATCTGTCTCTGAGCGTTAATTGTTTTATCTGTAGTGCTAAATCACAATTAAATGAAAAGTGTTGGAAAGATACATACATTTTGTTTGTTATCTTTTATTTGCATCTTATTAACAAAATAAAAACAAAATCATTCATACTTATATTTCTGTTGTTTCTTGTGTTACGATCATATCATGGAAATAGTTTTTTTCTTAAAAGCCATATTTTGCTATCTTTTTTTACCAATTAACATTTAAGGGGGCCACAGGGAGAGGAAAGCTTGTTCTTAAGGGGGGCTCCCCCCTTTTCCCCTTTTCCAGAACCCAGGAGAATTCATACGCTCAAAGATAAGGTTAAGGGTTGAAAGGAGATGATTCAGGTGGGACTGAAAGGAAGGGGGCCCTAGAATTTAAATCATGGGTTATTTATCAGTGGGGAATTAAATACGGCTACTTTCTATCAACATTTGACGGCATCAATGTCGAGGTGATTTAACGCAGTTTTTTTTTGGGTGTATTACTTTTTTTTCAAGACACATGTGGTTTCCCACATAGGTCTCTGTGGCGCAATTGGTTAGCGCGTTCGACTGTTAATCGAAAGGTTGGTGGTTCAAGCCCACCCAGGGACGAGCTGATTTTTACTGAACACCAGGTCAAGCATCAGCCCATACCATTAACCTTTGTTAAGTGAAAAAAATCAACTGTTTCCAAGAGTAGATTTGATAGAACTGCTCTGTCATTTCCCGTCCAACCATTTACTTCCGTTGACTTGAGTACAGAGTGTCTGGAAGAGCTAGCTGGCTAAAGTGCTATCTAGGAATTGGAAGTATTTAGGAGTTTAGATATGATCCATTTCACCTTGTCTTACGATCATAACATGGAAATCGTTTTTTTCTTAAAAGCCATATTTTGCTATCTTTTTTTACCAATTAACATTTAAGGGGGCCACAGGGAGAGGAAAGCTTGTTCTTAAGGGGGGCTCCCCCCTTTTCCCCTTTTCCAGAACCCAGGAGAATTCATACGCTCAGAGATAAGGTTAAGGGTTGAAAGGAGATTATTCAGGTGGGACTGAAAGGGAGGGGGCCCTAGAATTTAAATCATGGGTTATTTATCAGTGGGGAATGAAATACGGCTACTTTCTATCAACATTTGAAGACATCAATGTCGAGGTGATTTAACGCACGTCTTTTTTGGGCGTATTACTTTTTTTTCAATACACATGTGAAAATGTTCATTGGTCTCTGTGGCGCAATTGGTTAGCGTGTTCGACTGTTAATCGAAAGGTTGGTGGTTCAAGCCCACCCAGGGACGAGCTGATATTTACTGAACACCAGGTCAAGCATCAGCCCATACCATTAACCTTTGTTAAGTGAAAATAATCAACTGTGTTTCCAAGAGTAGATTTGATAGAACTGCGCTGTAATTTCCCGTCCAACCATTTACTTCCGTTGACTTGAGTACGGAGTGTCTGGAAGAGCTAGCTGGCTAAAGTGCTATCTAGGAATTGGAAGTATTTAGGAGTTTAGATATGATCCATTTCACCTTGTCTTACGATCATAACATGGAAATAGTTTTTTTCTTAAAAGCCATATTTTGCTATCTTTTTTTACCAATTAACATTTAAGGGGGCCACAGGGAGAGGAAAGCTTGTTCTTAAGGGGGGCTCCCCCCTTTTCCCCTTTTCCAGAACCCAGGAGAATTCATACGCTCAAAGATAAGGTTAAGGGTTGAAAGGAGATGATTCAGGTGGGACTGAAAGGAAGGGGGCCCTATAATTTAAATCATGGGTTATTTATCAGTGGGGAATTAAATACGGCTACTTTCTATCAACATTTGACGGCATCAATGTCGAGGTGATTTAACGCAGTTTTTTTTTCTTGCCTTGAGTATTGTTAGTTGTAACTTGTGCTCCTCAAAATACATATTCCCACGTGACGCAAACACCATGTGGCTTGTATTGCTGCCAGTATGTTATTATGGCCAATATTAATACAAATTACATGCTGTTACCAAGGGAAGATAACAGAATCGTCAGCAGAAATGACAGGTGACAGCTGCCTGAAGGCGGTTGAAGCTTGTTAAAAATCCCCAGACCAGAGATATGGACTTCCCACCTGAATGGAGTCCTGCCACTCTTGTTTTACCTCCCTGGTGCCCTTATGCTTTTCTCACTGTAAGTACACCAAAACTACATTTGGGAGTTTGCTGCCATCATATGGGAAAAATGGGCATTGCCAATTATGTTTCAGATTTTTTTTAATCTTTATTTTATAAATGGAGAACCTGTAATCATTGCAAAAAAATTGACTTTTCAACTGACACAATCACAATCTGTCTCTGAGCGTTAATTGTTATATCTGTAGTGCTAAATCACAATTAAATGAAAAGTGTTGGAAAGATACATACATTTTGTTTGTTATCTTTTATTTGCATCTTATTAACAAAATAAAAACAAAATCATTCATACTTATATTTCTGTTAGCGACATACAATATGGTTTATTATGGTCAGATATTTTTCTCTGCCTCATTCCCCTCAAAATTATCTTCTCCTAGAGTTTGCATGTATAGGAACCAAGCCAATGACAAACAATAAACATATCAGTGCTGTGCAGGTCTCCTTTTGGGACCAAACATTGCACAGTTTTTTTATTCATTAGTATTGATAATATTATTTAATATGGAAAGGGAATGAGGCAAAAACGCTCAAATCAACCACTTCGAACATGAACACCTGAGAGTTGTCAAATTAAATAGGCATATGTAGACCAGGGGCCTCT